>NW_022196913.1:92658560-92658859 GCF_008632895.1 Mastomys coucha
GCCCCTTAGGAGGAATAACAATATGAACTAACTAGTACCCTCAGAGCTCCCAGGGACTAAAACTCCAAACAAAGAGTACACACACGGGCACTCATGGCTCCAGCAGCATGTGTATAGCAGAGGATGGCCAAGTCGGTCATCAGTGGGAGGAGAGGCCCTTGGTCCTGTGAAGGTTCTATGCCCCAGTGTAGGGGAAAGCCAAAGCCAGTAAGCAGGAGGGGATGGGGAGGGAACAGGGATTTGTTTTAGTTTTTGTTTTGTTTTTACTTTATTTTATTTTTTTTTCTTTTTCTTTTGGA
>NW_022196913.1:92661138-92796934 GCF_008632895.1 Mastomys coucha
ATGATGGCAAGTGACCTTGGTTTGTGTTGTTTATTTTCTTATGCTTGCCCCCGGCCATCTGTTTAACTTTAGTGCCACCTGTGCTTGCTAAATCTGACTGGAGCCTGTCCTTCCTGTGATCCTGGTTGTGTCAGAACTCCTCAGAGTCAAGCTGTCTCTGTGATCCTGTGATTCTGGGATCCTGGGATCCTGGGCTTGTTAGATCACCTGGGAGTGTGCCTTTCTCTGTGTGTTGTGGAACTGGCTGCAGAGCTTGTGCCCAAGGTCTGCTTAGAACACTAACCCAGACGGACCGGAAGGAACTGGAGTCACTGGGTTGGCGGAGTTCCTGTGTGCCTGGTCAAGCTGGTCCCAGTTACTCCCAGTGTTGGGACAGATGTTTGTTCCTGCTTACCTCTGATCCTGGGTGTGTCAGAGCGCCTGGGAATAGAGCTTCCTCTGGGTGTTGTGGGACTGGCTGTGGAGCTTGTGCCCTAGGTCTGCTCTGGACCCCAGCCCAGACAGACCAGAAGGAACCCAAGTCACTGGCTGGCAGAGTTCCTGTGTGCCTAGTCCCGATGGTCGTATTTACTTCCAGTGTTGGGATCATGTTTCTAATTTTTTTAAATATTTATTTATTTTATGTGTATGTGTGTGTACTTAGTGTATATATGTGCACCACATGCATGCAGGTACATGCAGTGGCCAGAAGAGTGCATTGAATCTCCTAAATACCCAGACTGCTGCAAAATACCCAGTAGAGGTGCTGAGAAACAAACCTATGTCCTCTGCTAAAATAGCAAGTGCCTTAACCACTGAAACATCTCTCTTTCCCTGATGTTTCTAGTTTTCATGTAGTATAAGTTATATCTTTTCATGAATTTTGTTTTTTGTGTAGTAAGCATCTTCTATGTAAGTAAAGATCATGAAGATCTTGTATTTTATTCTACAATTTGGGGATATTTTCTGCATGTGTATGATATAGTTCTAAGCTCACTTAATTGTATGTGAATGATTTCCAGTATCAATTGCAAATAAGACTATCGTTTACTCCATTGACCTTTTTGGTTATTGTTCTTTAGTTACTTTTGAGTTACTATGCCCAATATCTTACACAACTACCCTTAGGAAAGAGTGTTTTCCTTGGCATACAGATCGATGGATTCATGCCGTTCTGGCAGACAGTGTCATGGATGCAACAGCTCCACCACTGGTGGAGAAAACCTTCAAACCATCATACCACAGTGCCAAGCAGGTTATCAACATCCTTGGCCCAAAATGAGCCCATTTGATTACCTTTTTATGCCTATCCTCAGTTTTATACTCCGTTCAGCAATGCAAGCCCCCCTCCCAATAATCATATAACCTCCCCAAAACCATGTCACCAACTGAGGACTAGATACTCAAACACAAGAGGCTGGGGGACATTTTCTATTCAGACCACAGCAGGAATTTCATTAGCAGCAAATTAATCCTTACCATGAGTGTTTATTTTTGTTCTTATAAGTTGCTTATAGTAACCATTGGCTTGTTTTCAAACCATACTTCATATTGAGTCTGTTCTTCAGCAACAAAACTGCAGTATATTCTGGCCCTCTCTGCTTATCAGATAGCTGCTCTCACCAGCTGAGATGTTCACAGTGGTAGGCTTGCTTTCTACAAAAAGACTTTAAACTGCGCTGTTCTTACACAAATCAGTGGCAGCTTTGCAGGAAAAAAAAAATACATAAAATTTGCCTACTCTGGCCAATGTGCACAGGCCCTGGAATGATTCTTTTTCATAATGTCATGTAGTGTTATAGATGTTTGTGGGAAGAATGGTCTGAACACTTTGCATAGCCATTGTTGGAATGTTCTCCCCCGTTCAGATTTTTATGGGGAAAAATATGTTGTTTAACCTCATTTCAGCACATTTTCCCACAGGAGTTCCATCAAATTATATAATAAAGTAATTTTGGAACATCTGTGTCCATATGGCAGATTGAATCTATGTGTTTATTCCATGCTCCCTACAGGATGTCCCCAAAATAGCACTCATAAAATAAAGCATTCCTCAATGACAGAGAGAAAAATGAAAAGAAGCAATAGGGAAAGTGATACTGTTATTGTGAAAAATACAATCATAACTGACCAGTGAGATATGAGAATTATCTGTCACTACGAGTGACAGAAAGATCTAAGTTAGCAACACACCAGAAACCCAGAAGGCTTGGGTACTTAAGCTACAAGATGCCAGTTAGCTTGCTGACAAAATGGGACTAAATTAGAAGATAAGGGAAGTCTTTAAAAGGGTGATTTCTGCTTTGAGCTTCCCAGCTCATTCTGGAAGTCTGGAAAAATGCCCTTCATATAGTAAAGCTTAAAGAAGATGAACTTTTGTCACACAGAGAGACTGAACTTAAAAAATAGTCTATGTTAAAGGACATTATGGATAACTGAGGTCATGCTGAGCAACAGAAGACAAAAAAAAAAAAAAAAGATAGAATGAGCCTAGAGATACTAAAATCCTACCCATAACTAAAGGCAATCAGGGAGATGTGTATGTCCTACTGGGCAAAAGAATAGAGTAACCTAACTGAGTTGTCTAGGTCAGGAAAAAGCTCTAAAAATGATGAGAACGGGTAGCTCTTCATAAACTAGGCATCACCACCATTTGACCCTACCTTACTATAGTTACAATATGTTAATGTCCAAGTTTCAGCTTTATTAGCATGATAAAATACCTTCCTAAAAACCAATGAAGGTAGAAAGACTTTACATTGGCTCACACTTCCAAGTTTCATAACATGGAAGTTAAAACAGAAAAAATTTAAAACAGTCACATCATATCCATAGGCAAAAGCAAAATGAATAACTAACTGCATGCATATTTACTATTCAAATTATTTTTCCACTCTTACACAGTCTAGGACACAAGCCTAGAGAGTATTGGCACCCACAGCGGGATAGGTCTTCCTACATCAATGAACACAATAAAGTCATATTCCCATGAACCAGCCCACAAGCCAATCTACTCAAAATAATCCCTCATTAAGACTCTGTTCTCAGGTGATTTTAATTGCATTGACAATTAAAACTAATCACCAAAGTCTGGCCAACTAATTCCATTCATAGACATACAGTTTTCTTACAACATTTCATAGCTCTTAACTACAAACTGATTAGTGTGGAGCGACCAGGCATTTTAATAGAAATAGGAGTAGGTATGCATAAATCAAAACAATCAAACATTAGAAAATTTATACTAAATAGGGACAATATAAGAAACAGAAAATGTTTCTCTGAAGACTCCAATTGATAAACTAAAATGATAAATTGAAACAAAGGCAGGTGCTACAGCCAAGACTAATGGCACAAGCCTATAATCCTAGTAATTTAGAAGACTGAGGCAGGAGGATCACAAATTTAAAAACTGTATGAGCTACAGCTACCTCAAGAATTCCTAAGAAAATGAACAGCAGTATTTCTCAAAATAAAAGGTAAGAAGGCGGCTAAGGATATGGCTTAAGGGTGCAGTGCTGGCCTAGCAATGATAAGACTCTGTGTTCAGTCACTTGTACTGGAAAAAGGGGGCCCTCCAGAGAAGGAAAAATGTAGCATGTCTGACATGTAATAAGTACTCAATAAATATTTATTGAACGAATTAAGTTCTTTAGATGTCATAGAGTTTGGATATACAAGTCATTTATAATGCTTTACTACAAAGCATAAGAGATACCTTCAGTAGAATTAAAAAGCAGATGTTGAGAAGTATTAGAGTATCAGTTTCAGTTACTCAATATATTTATGAAAGTATTTGAGAATGAGAAAGACACAAATAAGTGTGGAGGTGAAGGTGATTGATGGTAAGGGCAAGGAAATTATTAAAAAGTAGCCCAAGAAAACTTGTAACACTGATGAACAGAGCTCTCAAATTCAATAAAGAGGGACAAAAATCTCTACAAATTGTAGAGAGCACGAATTACATTAAATGTCTCACCTGCAAAACTAAAGCAATGTCTTTACACGTAGGAGTGAAAATTATTTTCATCCTGGGACTCTATATCCATCAAAACTGTCACATGATACAGTGGGAGAATTATTAGATTTTCAGAAATATATTGTCTCTAAATTTAATCTACAATACACTTTGGCCCAGTAAACTACCATAGAGCATACTGCACAAAAATGAGAGATGAAGTCTAGCATCTAGGAAAAGATGTGAAGATCAGAAAAGGGACTGTAGATCCCTAGACAATGACAAAGAGATAGTGCAGCATAGCAGGTCTGTAACAAGCAATCAGCCTAAATAATACACTAAACCAGACGACTCCAGAAGAGAGAGCTATCTAAGAAAAGCAGTAGAAACTAGAGGAACATTTTACATTTCCATAGAAGTGATAAATCTCAAAGAATTTGTGTGTACATAGAAATCCATGCAAAGGAAAATAATATAATCATTAAACTCAGGAAACATTAACACAAGAAACAAAATGTAATTATAATGCACTTTGTGATTTAACTGAGTAATTTTTGTGCAGCTATCATAATATAAACATTGAATATTATTCTAAATTTATACTATTATTAAGTTACAAAGATAAAATCAGAGAAAATGTGTATGGGGTAGATGGAGAGGAAAAGAGGAAAAGAATTTTCTAACTTTCATATTCAGAAGCCAATAAATATCTACATTTTTAAGATATCATAATCATCTATTTGTTATTTATAATGCAGTGGAGATAAATGAATGCATACTAAAAGTATTCAAAGAGTTTCCTTGTAGGAATAATAACCAGGAGCTGAAAGAGAGGAGCTGCAAGCTTCTGTCTTCAGTTTACCGGTCTGCTAAAACCATTTGAGTTTTTAAATTATGCTTTCATCCATATTTAACTTGAAATGTAAAAAAGTAAACAAATGATGGGCATACTTTCATACTCTCTTCTAATTATGCACTGTAAAAGCCATTCTACTAATTTCCAATGCATCCCAACTGCATCAAATTAAGTCACCCACCAGGAGGAACTTGAACCCAGTAAGACACTTAACAAGAATGGACAAAGCCGAGCAAACTGCAAAGTCAAGTCCTGTCACCTTGTCAGGAAACCCCTTGTGGAGATGAGGGGGTTGCCCCACTTGTTTTTGGTGGTAAAACACAACTGCCTTAGGATATGCTTATTGTATACCTTGGATTTGGTTTCCCCTCCAGATATGATCTGAGCTGGATGCATGATAATTAAAATGTGCACAAGAACAGATGTTCCTAGGTCTCTGTCAGGCACTGAGCAAATGTTTTCATGTGTCACTTCTTCCAGTAACTGTGCACGAAAATCACAAGAATGGCATTTCAGACTCCTACGAGTAACTGCAACAAATTAGCACAAACTTGGTGGATTAAAACAATAGGAACGTATTACCTCAGATTTCTAAAGGCCAAAGATTCAAGCTCAAAGTTTCAAGCAGGGCTGAGCTCATACTGAAGGCTCCTTGGGAGACTCATTCCTAGCCTTTTATATCTTCTGGCAGTGGCAAGGTTGTTTCTTAGCTTTTGGTTGCCTAACTCCATGCTTCTGTCTTTACATGTGTTTCTACTCTTGACCTTGTCTTTCTGTTTGGGTGTCTCCTATAGGGATGCCTGCCATTGGACTTAGGGCCAATCGAGATAATCCATGATCTCATTTTAAAATATCTTCCTTAATGACATCTATAAAAACTTCTGCCAAATACAGTTCCATTCACAGGGGGTTCAGAATATGGATACGTCTATAGAAAGCTGCCACTCAAACCATTAAAACAGTACAAAAGAATAAAGGGGGGAATGTTACATATTATTACCTTTAGTAGAATGTTGTATTTGGACAATGCTAAGCCTGAAATGTATTGTCCTGGAGAATGGAAGAAGAATGAGCCAAGAAAATGCAGAATTCTGGAGACAGTTCTGAAAACTAGTCATGGAGACTTTCCTTTTGGGAACTTGTTTAAACGTCCTCCCAATTTTATTGCAGCTATAAACTTGTTGGGCTTGTTGTCTATTTCAAAATAATGTTATAAAGTAAAACCAGCGTTGACTTGAATTTCTCAATTGCTTCAGTTCAGAGATAAGTGAAAGTGAAGTCTTAGCAATGCCAGTTTTAAGTCTTCTTCAGCAATGGGAAGTATTTTTAGCCCGGTAAAGAAAACACATTTAACATAATTTGACAATTTTAAAATTCTTCCCTTTTAAAATCCCTGTCATCTCATATTTGTTGGGACATCAAGGAGCTGGGATAAGGCTTTTACAGAATGTTGGTACCATGCACAAGATTTTCATATGCGTACCTGCTGCCTTTAATGAGTTCACAAGTAGACTCCTATCAACACCTTCTACTATTGTTGTTTTGTTATGTGTCAACCAGTGTCTTGAGAAATCAGGGCTGATTTCATTGACTCCTTATTTGTGCTGCTCATGTTTAACTGCACTCTGATTTCAGCACTGCTTAGAGCCCTTGAGAAGAAAGAATCCTCAGTGTCCAGGAGCTGAGAGGAAATAATTGAGACAATGAGACTTGGGAACCATTCAAAGACACTCTCTTTGCTCATTTGTGTCCTTTTGTCTTTGTGAAATGGATACTTGCTTTTCTTTAAAAAGTAGTATTAAGTATTAAAATATTTGTTCATGAAGTTATTCTCACAGGCCCAGTCACATGACAAAAATTCAGTAATAATAAGTGTTTCTATTACTTGCTTTGTTACCATCCTCACTGTTCAACATCCAGTGGTAGGATGCTACTCTGCCACTCCCTCCGTTCTGTTTAACTCATTCCATTGAGTGGTCTATTTCATTCATACATTACTGTTGTTCATTATTGACTCCTGAGTCCCACAGTTTGTGCCCAGCCTTTATCTCATGCTTCCAGGATTTGGTTGACAAGGGTGATATGTCTAATTGTTCTTGTCTTTTGGTTTCCATTATAAGTTGTTAGTTATCTGTGTATAGACTACTACCTGAATGGTGACTCTCTTGGAATTTGTATTCTATAGTTCTTTCTTCAGTAGTCTACTTTCATTTACAGTCTCAGAGTTTCCTCTAGACTTTGATCCTGACTTGAGACCTGCAAACTTCCTGCTTATAATCTTCACCCTGGTATTTCCTTAATCACAAAGGCCTAAATGTTCCTACTTCAAAAGTAATACTTCCAGGAAATTTTTCCCTGTGCCAATGTGGTTGCAGCTCTTGCACACTTTCTCTTCTATTGGATTCAGTGTATCTGGTTTTATGTGGATGTCCTTGATCTACTTGGACTTGTACAAGAAGATAAAAATCAATTGCATTCTTCTACATGCCAACTGCTAGTTGAACCAGCACCCTTTGTTGAAAAGCTTTCTTTCTTTCCACTGAATGATTTTGGCTTCTTTGTCAAAGATCAAGTGGCCATGGGTGTGTGAGTTTATTTCTGGGTCTTCGATTCTATACTATTGATCTACCCTTCTGTCTCTGTACCAATACCATGCGATTTTTATCATTATTGCTCTGTAGTAGAGCTAGAGGTCAGGGATGGTGACTCCCTGAGAAGTTCTTTTATTGTTAAGAATTGTTTTTGCTATCCTGGGTTATTTTTTATTCCAGATGAATTTGAGAATTGCTCTTTCTATCTCTGAGAAGAATTGTGTTGGAATTTTGATGGGGATTGCATTGAATCTTATTCCAATTTTGTGCAACTGAGAATAAAATGTCTCTTTGAATCCCTGTGCCTTCCAAACTGTGACAAAGAATAATGCAGATTACCAAATCTGACTCATTGTAAAATCTTATAATTGCTAAATATTTAAAGTGAAGAAATTATTAAAATTTTGGTTTTTAGTTAGTCAAAATTATTGAAAGGTAAATGTTTTATTTTTTGTGTGGTTGAGAAGATATTGGAGACACACTTATAAAAACAGAAATAAAACTAAGAAAATATAAAAAAGTAATGCTATGTCAGATTCACTTAGTAGGAGTAATATGTTTTTAACCCTCCAAATTGAAGTCATGAAGTAATTTTGAGGGCAACATTTTTAGCTAAAAGGTATACCCTTTTTAGCTAAAAGATAAAAAGCCTGACACATGAATGTTTTATTTGAATACCATATTTATAAGCTTCCATGTTTATCAGTCAGAAAGAAAGAAAACATAGTTTGAAAGTCAAAATATAAAAATAATCAAACCTAAAACAAATAGCACAAGAGAGATGAGTATAATATGATAGCACCTTAAGTTATTTCTTTTTATCAATGGTTTGTAATATACAATGAATTCACAAGCCACATGCATTTACCTTCCTTAAGAGTCCAAAAGAGTGAACACGGACTAGGCTGCAAAGATGATAAACATGCCCAATACAGTGTTATTCATATTGATAAAACATCAATAAGGTCTAAAATGTCTCTATTACTATATTGGTTAGAGACAGTTTTATATATAAAATATTTGAATAATGTGCAATTACTTAAATTGTTATGTAACGATTCTATCACTAGATATAGAAAGATATGTATGTATGCACACTGTCTACTAAAAGGTAGAGATTGGAGATAGAAGAAATGAGCTACTAAAAATGCTAAGGGCTGGTCTTTCCTTCAGATTTTCTAACCAGTGCATCCCTATGCATAAATGTAACAAGTCTGCTTTAACCCCATTCCTGGGAATCCTTGAAAAGTAACAAAAGAAATGAAATAGATTCAGATTAGGTTAAATAATTTAAAAGGCATCAGTTTTCAAAGAGAATTAGATATAAAGTCAAAGCTCACTTTATGTGCTGCACTGCAATGGAAATTGAGTCATTTTTCTCTGTCAAGTATCTACTAGTGACAGATGTGGAATTTGAAGCTTCTAGCATCATTGTGTTTGTCCTCCCTATCTTCCTGTCACCATCAGCCCGATAAGTGCTTCCACTCTGGACATCCTAAGTGGCTGTGAAAATCAGTGCATGCTCAAAACTTGAGAGTACTCACCTTTGTAGAAGCCAAATTGTATTTTAAGTGAAAGAATCTTAGGAAATAATTTTCCTTCGATCCTGTGTGTGTGTGTATGTGTGTGTGTGTGGTGGGGGGGGTATTTGGCTTCAGTGGTTGCCTTTAGACAAAATGCTCAGCTTTTCTGAGCATCAGCTGCTTTATCTACAGAATGGGCAGGTTACTATCTATTCCATAGGGTGTATCTGTGGTTGAAATGAGGTAATAGTGAGATCATTCATCTCCTGTATATAATGATATACAGTATAATATATAATTATATATAAGATACACTGACTTCCATCAATGTCAGTTCCCTCCCTTCTTCTTCTCTGTATTTCATGAGATAAACAGTTCACTCAACTATTACTGTTGTTCTTGTGAGGAATTGTTAGCATTTCACCAAGAAAGCACTTCAGTATAAATTTCTGTTGCTGATGCACCAATTTTAGGTGCTCTGTTATGTCAACACTGAGATACTGGCATACATACAGCTGTTTTGTTTTGTTTTGTTTTGTTTTTAGCTATTACTTGTAATGATGTCTCTTAAAGACTATCTCTCAGTCATACCTATAAGAACTATCATTTCCAAACTGAGGAATGGGTTCGAAATGCCTTTTATCCAACTCTAGATAGTACTATCAATATAATAATTCAATAGTAAAGAATATAAGAGCCTGGGAAAATAAATCAGTTGGTAAAATGTTTTCCACAAAAGCATGAGTACCTGAGTTTGATACGCAACAGCCATGTAATAAAAGCTGAGCACAGTGGAATCCCAGCACCTACAATCTCAGGGCTCAGTTGTGGAAATAGGGGAACCTAGGAGCTTCCTGGCTGGCCACCCTAGCCAAATTAGCAAGTTTTAGGTACAGTAAGACATTATCTCAAAAATTAAGGTAGAGAGCACTTGACACCTAATGCTGACTTCTTGCTTCCACGTGCACACATGTTTGCTTATGTTCATACCTGCATCCATGTGTACACACAGGAGAGGGGGAGGAGAAAGGAAAGGAGGGGGAGAGACATAGAAAGATGGATGCAGAGAAACTCAGAATTTATAAAAGAATATGAAGTCTCTCCAATGTAAATGACTAATTCTAATTTTCTAATAAATTACAATCAAATCTGGACTGTTCATCATGAAACACACTGTTATGTTAGACTAGAGATAGATAAAAAAATACAGAGACCTCAATCACCAGAATATCTACATGTCTATATCAAATCCGTACAGTCTATATAAAAATTGTCTGTCATTTAAGAAATATAATTGGACACTTTCTCCACAATTAAGTAAAGAACTTGCTACAAACATCATACTCACATATTTCTATTTTACCATAACTTGTCAGCTATTACTATGGAGATAAACAAATCACGTCCTCTCCTATCTTGTCCCATTTTCCAAATAAAGTTGTCTTCATTTTATGCTATTTCCTTGAGATAGTGTGCTAGAAGTGCAAGTACCAGGCCATAATTATATGCATTTTTAATAGCTTTCATACTTATTACCAGACTGACTTCCAGAAAAATTCATTCATTTGGAGCTTACGCTCAGGGTAATTTGTGCTCTCAAGAGAAAGAGGTATGTCATAGAAAATATTAACAACATCTGTGATCCACTGCCACATTCAGTAATGAACACCACATTATGAGAAACTCAAAGCCACGCATGGTGTTTGCAAAATGTGCAGAAATCTCAGGTCACAACCTCTCCAACACTCTCGGAATGCAACATTTAAACGCAGTGCAAACTAAGTAGCCAGCTGGGGGTCTAAGCACCAGTCTGCTCTATCCTCTCTGCTTATGGGGAGGTTTGCACTGATCTGCACATCCCAGTGTTTAGTTTAGAGATAATTTTCAATAAACTGTTGTCATTGGAAAAGAAACAGTCTGGACAATGTATGGTCCATTTGGGATCCTGAGAAAATAAACAACCAAGGGAATGCCTCCTTGCTTGTCTTTGCAGCCATTTCTGGAATGTCATTCCAGATACCTCCTCTTTTAATCTTTGTAGCAGAAGGTTTTACTTCAAAAAAATAATGCTGTTTCTTCGGTGTGTCCTGGAGACTGCCTGTTGAGGAACCACAGTCATGAATGGCTTTAGGGTCCTCCTGCGAAGCAACCTGTCCATGCTGCTGCTGCTCGTTTTCTTGCACTTTCAGAGTCTGGGTCTGGATATTGACACTCGATCTGCTGCTGAAGTCTGTGCCACACATACCATTTCACCAGGACCTAAAGGTGAGGAAGAAACCTCAAATTTCATACAATATAAGGATCTCTTTCCTCACCTCAAATCCACCCTAGCTGCTGTGTGACTTCTCTCCCCCTCCTTCCTAGTTTCCTCTGGCTTCCTGTCTATTTTGGAAATCAGTGGACTATTAGTTATTTACTATAGCGTTCCCTTGATTGTAAGTTAGACAAGGTGGAAAAGGGTGGAATCTTAGGATATAAGTCTGATGGCAAACACTGAGGACCCTGAGAAACTATTGCATTGTATTTAGATGGGCGTGAAGATTCATAACCGTTTGATTAGACCACCTTCCTTTATTCTAGAGCTGTCATCCTTTCTCTTTCTTCCCTCACACTGATTTTAAAAATAAATTTTGCTAGGAGGTCAAAAATAATTTTTTTCTGGAGTATATATTTTGTAATTAATGGGCTCCTAAGTTCCAATGGGGGAGATTATTTTTAACCAATAATCCAAAGTAGTATACAAATGAATATTTTTTATTCAAAAGTGGAATCTCTGAGGTCAACTGCCTTTGGCTGGAGAATGATAAAATATTGCTTTTTTCCCCCAAAGTAGAGTCAAGGGCTAAGGTTCAAATACCCTTCTAGCACTGGTTGTCGTTGGAACTTTTTTTGTTGGCAGGGGGGGGGGGGCATGCAGTTAAATAAATCTGTTTTCCTTATGTCAGCTCTTACCCTTTTGTTCTGAAAGTGGTCACTGCACTGCAGATTGGTTCTCTCCTATTAGTAATTCATGCTATGCTTCCCAAGGCTATAGGGTGGAAGAATTGTTGCTGCTTAAAATCTCAAATAGAAAAAAAAAAGGATTTAAAAGAAGAAAGAAAGAAAGGAAAGAAACATGGCTCAATGCTTGTCAGTTATTTAAATGTGTATTGCTTAAAGTGCATTTTTCTTAATCATTGAATTAATTTTCTCCTGTGATTGCAATCCGGCTTCTAACCTTTGATACCATAAAATAAATGGAGGGAGTCACAGGGAGACCTTGGGGCTTCCAAATCATTTCCTTGGTGAATAAATGAATAATGCAGGGCCAAATGTTCAGAGAGGAAAGTTTTGGTTAGAAATAGTATTTACTTAAGTCTATTACTGGACTTTGCAAGGAAATTGTGTTTTCCCTGTGGTGTCCTGAAGACTGGATAGTGAAGACTTCCTCAAATGTGCAACTGAGAGAATCTAGCTGAAGTATTTTTTTCCCCTTGAAGAAAATCTACAATTTTTACAATGGAATAAGAATGCACAAGAAGCTCTTAATTAAAGGCCCTGAACATAACACGTTCCCATCCAACTATGTCCCTTGCAATTCAGCTACTAGACATTGACTATATAGTGTCAGGCCCTATCTTAGGCACAATAGTACATATAAATAATATATTAGTGCCATGAGCAATAAAGAGATAAGTTGTTTTGCATAGGTTTTCTGAGAGGGTATTGAGTTGAGCCCTGGGCATGATACTGCAAAACAGATAACAACAGAAATTGTATTGACAGGAACAAGTCTGCAGAATGCGCTTAAGAAAAGCATTCATTAATTCTGGCTTCATGCAAAGGCCGCATGCAATATGTAGTAAAAATCTCAAATTTTTGCAAAATCAGCTAGGTCCCACAGCATTCAGGAGGTTCAAGCAGGAGAATCTTAAGTTGAGGATGACTCTTATCTACCTGATGAGAAACGATGCAAGTCTTTATAAGAGAGAGAAAAAGACATCTATCTTCTAAAAAATTAAACAACTTTATTTCATTTTCTCACTTCAATCTGCAATAGTGTTTATGAAGAACCAGTAGCATCCATAAGACTTCTTTAGTCATGTCTTCACCTGGTGCAAAGGTAGAGTCATCTCATTAGAAATTCAAGTACAGTTTTAAACTTCAGAAGCTTCACTCTCTTCCTGAGCCCAGGGAGAGCTGTGGGCAGATTCTAAACTGGTAAGGAAGGAGAGAGAGTTATAAGCATGCCTTGAAGGAGGAGCTGAGACAGCTCCAGAACACCTCTTTTCAAAACCTCACATCTAGATGTGGATATGCTTTCCTCTTGTGGAGCCTGTGGCCTTTGTACCACAGGTGCTGTAAGTTCCCTTCTCAGTAAAGAGATTCCATGATTCTGGAAGGTACTGGATACTTCCCGAGTTATAGGCACTCAGTCAGATGACATAGGTTTGAAGGTAAGATAAGGATCCCATCTCAGGACTAGGTAGCAAGCTTGGGGATAGATTGCAAGCTCTGGCGGAGCTCCTAGCTGGCTTATATCTTTGTGAACTGCCTTCCCAGTGCAGCAACCTCTGCATGTGTAGTGATGTCGTTCCTCTGTCCTAGGCACAGTATTAGAGGTAAAAACACACAGGACATTCTTATTCCTTGTAAGAACTACAATAAGCCCTCCCTGACTCCAAGAAGGCAGGTCTAAATATTGCACTCCTTGCAAGGAGGAAACATAGCTTGATGGCCAAGATGACATTTTAAGGGGCCAAATTATAGTTTTTTTTTTCTTTAGTATCTTTCCGCCATGGATAATCATTTCATTTCTATGTTTACCATCACAGCAATACTGTGCCCAGAAATTTCCAGATTCTCCGAGAAACAGACAATTAAAGGAACATAACTGTACATTTGTTCATGAGTGTGGGAACTAAATGAATTATTCAGACCTGCAGATGAAGCACCAATAATACATTCCAGTTATAGAATATGCTGTTCATTAGACAGGCTTGCTTTTCAGCATCATTTCTGAATTGCATCCTACCAGAGAAAAGAAGTAAATTCTATTTGACCTACTCAGGGTTCAGCTTCTTTATTTGAAAACTTGGCCTTCATCATATGGATTTCTTATTTTGAAGATATATGAATCACCATAAACTAACCTTGTACAAATATCACAAATGCATTTTTAACAAATTGGGCTTCTCTTTCTTTTGCCTGCCCCTCACATGCACCAACCAAGAAACAATTTTGGGGTTAAGCATTCTAGTTACCAAGACTTCTTTGCTAAAAGTCCCCATTATTATATTTCTTTCTGTATCTGAAATGTTTATATTATACTGCTTAGCAGAAAATGTTCTTTTTTAATTTTTTTTAATCCCTCCCACTTCAGTCTCTTTTTGCAACTTATGTGAAAGTCTGACCTCTGGTGGTTTTTGTTGTAAACAACATGGATGAAAAAAAAAATTAAGAAAAATTTTAAAGACTTTTAAATCAGTAAGGGGTACTTGGCAGATGCTTGGCAAACTGCAAGTAGATTTTGAATACACTGTCCTGTTTAATTTTCACAGCATCCATATCTATTATCAATCTCCTAAGCATACGCATGAGGAAATAATCTTTAGAAAAGCAAAGTAGAGCTCCCAAGTTCAATTAGAGCTACAGTTATCCTGTCCTTGCTCGCCTTCGTGTCCAGGTCTAGTCACTCCATGACATACTTTAGTTTGTAGTTGTCATATATTACACTTGAAAATACAGCCAATGGCTACCTTCTGATGATAGTAGCTGGTTGTTCATTATCACAGGACACTGAACTGAAAGCACCTCAATCCATTGGTGGTATTGGATACTAAAGTATGCTAAAGGGAAGCATGTGTCCTCATTAAGCACTAAAACTGGTGGTTCTTTTATTTGGAAGTAAGCATTATTTTACTCTAGTAACACATGTTAAACAAAGTACTTCCATTTGAAACTGTGTAAGTACTTTGCCACATGGTGGACTTTAATTATCTCAATAAACTTTGCAAAAGAGATATAATTCCCGTTGGCCACATAAAAAACTGAAGTTTGGAGTTACGGGGTCACTAGTATGATGCCACTGAGCTGGAAAGGGCATATTAGACTCTGGGGCAGCACAGCTCCCTTTGTATCCTTTTTTTGCATTCAGCTTGCTGAATGCTCTAGCTAGCCAGAGCATGGCCTTCAAAACATGCTGAGTGTGATATAGTATTGTACGGAGCCAGAAATTAGTTGATTTGAGTTTTACTTAAAACTCTCATTGGTCCTTGTAGAACTCATACATGGGAAGATGAGAGCATGCATCTGAGCAAGCACAAAGCAATACATGTATGGTATATGTGTGTCACAGCTGTTTTTTTTTTCCTAAGAGAGGCCATGCAGTAAGGGAAGATGAGTGAAGATCACCTCCATGGGGAGGAGTAAGCTCTTCCTGAAAAAGTGTTTTACCATAGAAAAGGGACATATATTTGGTCATCTTCTTTAATATTTGACATGGTTCTATATTGCAGAATTGACACAATTTTGGTTATTTTTTCAAATAATTCTCAACCTCCAGTAAGAAGAAGGGTTCTTGTCACTCCCTGATATATAAAACTGGATACATCCAGGAGGATTTGAATCTCTCACATCCTTAGATTACATGTATATCACTTGCCAGGTAACTCTCAATGATCATTTAATTTGAGCCCAATTTTGTGAATTTGAGGTCTAGTGAGGCACACTAATGTGCCAGTTTCACAGGCATTGGTGACCAAGTTCTAAGTAGAACTGAGAACCCATCCTGTTTCATTATCCCTGTTCTCATAATGTGTGTATGTTGATGGCTTGGTTTGACAAGTTAGCATTAGAGAAAGAGATCTATGAGATCATTGTGTAACATGACATAGGATCACATTGATGAGGTCATCTCTACATATTAAGCGGCCTGGTCTTTACAAGGGACTTTTACAAAGCATGTAAGCAAGTAGCTTGGTTTCTTTAACTTTTAGATTCCACATTGAGGGTGTTTGGGACCCACTTTCCCTCCCCCCATTTCCTTTGAGTAGATGCCAAGATAACATTTCAACGCTAGGTTAGGAGGGGAAGTATAAAACCTTCATTCATCAAAGTACAAAGATGAATCAGGGGTAGTGAATGAGAGTGATTTTAAAAGTTCCTTGTCTCATTTTATTAAAGGCATAACCCTTATTCTGTACCTCTTCCCAATTCTTTTATGTAACTATTTGTGTATGTTCAAATCTCTGATTGAGACTATAGCAACAGGCTCTTGCATATTGACAAAACTTGTTGGCTTTGGATAAATATATAAATATATATAGATATATAGATATATACACTTATAGACACACAGACATACAGAGATATAGGCATATATACATACAGACATACAGACATAAAGATGTATATATATATGTGTGTGTGTGTATGATTTTAAATTTGAGAACTTCAATAATTATATATGTGCATATATAATATATGTATACATATTATATATGTATATATAATATATGTACATATACATGCACATATATGTGCATATTATAAATATATAATAATATTAATTATATGTATATAATTAGCCTTGCTGCCTAAAACCTTTGGTGTCCTCAACCGTAAATAGGAGATATGAGTATCATACACATTAAAAGCTTATTTTAAAACTAAAATAATTTTAGCATGTATTTCAACTATCATTATTTAATCCATCCCCTTCTGTTGCTCTTACTGGTCACCATAAGCTTGCTTTCTCTTCTATTCACTTCCATTCAAAAATTCATTTATACACTTAATAAATTGGCTTTACAAATGCACCTCCACCTTGTAAGACCACAACTTTCTGCCTCATTTTGGAACTTTGTATTGGCTTGCAGTCCCACCTCAAACTCACTTTCAGTCTTCCAGGGCACACATCCCAAGACCCCACTTTTAGTCACTTGGATTTCCCTTTCTCTACTTTTCCACCTGGACTTAACATCATTTATTTGTAAAGTGTGAATAATAGCAGGCTTGTAATGGGGATTAAATGAACTTCAGGGAAAATGTTATCAAAACCTGGTTTTTCTCACCTGCAACACAGAGAAGAGAATTCTCTACCTATGTCATGGTGTCACTGTGAGGAAGAAGGAATTAAGCCACATGAAAGACTTAAGACTTAGTATATATAAGACTTAGTATATATTTGATATAACCTCAGGGATTCTGTAAATGTGAACAAATAAAAGGTTTAGCAAATGCCAAGAGAAAATCAGACTGGTTCTTACAACTTTGTTCTTTTTCTCCTTTTTCTCCTTCTTTTTCTCCTTCTTTTTCTCCTTCTTCTCCTTCTCCTTCCTCTTCCTCTTCCTCTTCCTCTTCCTCTTCCTCTTCTTCTTCTTCTTTTTCTTCTTCTTCTTCTTCCTCCTTCTTCTCCTCCTCCTCCTCCTTCTTCCTCTTTCCTCCTGCTCTTCCTTCATGAAGCATCACATCAGCCATGGTATACCATGGGTGACACATTCAGCTGTCCCCAGTCATTGTTGGGAGGCACATATCAGGCAGCAACTTACATCTCTTTTTGTTCTCCATTTAGACTATGAAACTCCACTTGTATACCCTGGTAACTCTTTTAAAATACTTTTATCAACTGTCACAGCTCATGCCATTTCGTTCCCTAATGAGTCTGCCTGCTTTTATGCATCAAATTATTTGATCTGCAATCTTCTATTATATCATAAAAGTCTTCTAAATTATATTTTATAGCTCTCTTTGCTCTTTTAGGAATGGATTGTAAATACATGCAATAAAATTCTGAACTCAAGATAGTCAAGTGAAATGTCATCTAAATAATTTAATATTTGGGGGTTATTTACTGTGATTGTGCTTGATTTGAGAACTCTGTAAGCATCATTTCAGGTCTCTTGTGGCCACTTGACAATACTTGTATCTTTTTAGCAAATTATACGCACATCATCTTACAACAGGGCTCATCCATTATTTTATTTTTAGCACTGCTGACATGTATGGGGATTGTAGCCCTTGTTTAAAAGAGAAGAAAATTCAGGCACTGCTTTTGTGTATGCTTCCCTGAACCACTATGGGCAAGTGTTTTAAAGAGAAATAAAATCTGACTTATTCTCCCTCCTTAACACCACACCCTATTGCTTGTGTAAGCATCAATGATACTGTATCTATTAATTGAATCACATTGCATCAGAAGAACTAGCACTGCCTGAATAAGGAAGAATAGATAGACCACTAATACCAACATGACTGACCAAGTGACACCAAATCAAGCTTCTTCTAGATTCATTTATTTGTTGTGAGCCAAAGTGCTGACATAGTAAGAAATAGTATTTGATGAAGTAAAACAATATTTTCAATAGGGGAGCTTTCCTTGTTCTAAAATGAAGCCCTATCTAGGGAAAACAATACCATTCGGAGACTAAACTTAAAGTCACCTCTATGTCATCAGACCATCTTCTTGGCCACCTAAGGACAAGGCAAGAAAAGATATGAGACTCATATGTCTCTGCAAATATAAGATGGGATGAAATGGGCATAGCAATATGTGGGAGGCTAAACTGAAAGTACCCTCAGAAAAATGGACATCTGGAAATATTAATTTACTGTGTCATCTTGTTGTTCAGTTTATTCCTCAAAAAGCAAGGCAGGCAGTCTTTCAAGGATTGTGTGGCAAAACCAGTGCTGAACACATGGAACAAACCAGTGACAGGAAGCTAGGAAAGTCACAATGCAGGGAAAATGATCTGTTTTCTGTATTGCACCAGACCTAAAATGGGATTTCCTTTTCCAGATTAAGATCAGCATCCACTGTAGCTTGCTTTCTGAAGACTTAAAAGGTAACATCCACATATAAGCAAACAAATACCATATTTGTCTTTCTGCGTGTGAGTTACCTCACTCAGAATGATTTTTTTCTAGTTTCATCCAATTAATTACAAATTTCATGATTTCATTTCTTTTATCAGCTGAGTAATATTCCCTTTTGTAAATGTACCACATACATCTTTAACTACTCTCCTGTTAAAATGACATCTAGGTTGTTTCCAATATCTGGCTGTTATGAATAGAGCAGCAATGAACAATGTTGAGGAAGTGCCTCTGTAGTAGGATGAAGCATACTTTGGGTTTATGCCCAAGAGTGGAATAGCTGGATCATGAAGTAGATAGAGTCCCATTGTTCTGAGGAACTGCCACACTGGTTTCCATGGAGGCTGTACAGGTTCGCACTCCCACCAGCAATGGACGTGGGCTTTGTATTTCACATTCTCACCAGCATGATTTATTGGCCTTTGCCATTCAGACTGGTGTAGGAAAAGTCTCAAAGTAGTATTGTTTTGCATTTTTCTGATGAATTGTGTTTGAATTTCAATGGAGATTGCACTGCATCTGCAAATTGCTTCTGATACAATGACCATTTTTACTATGTTAAACCTGCCAATACTTCAGCCAATGCATGAACATGGAGAGCTTTCCACCTTATGTTATGTTCTTCAAATTGTTTCTCAGAAGTTTTAAAGTTTTTATCATACAAGTCTTTCATCTGCTTGGTAGAAGTTACCACAGGATAGATTTTTTTTTAAGATGATTATGTTGTTTCCTTGATTTCCTTTTCAGTCTGTTTGTAATTTGTATATAAGAGGGCTACTAGATGTTCCCTAAGTAATTTAGATTCATTTGTGTATACTATCATATCACCTGCAAATAAAGATATTTGACTTCTCTCTTTCCAATTTGTTTACCTTTGATCTCCTTCACTCTGGCTAATACTTTAAGTCTTGAATGGGTATAGATAAGGTGGACAACTTTTCCTTTTCCTAACTTTAGTGATATCGTGCGACTTTCCACTTAAGTTGATGTTTATTGTGTATCTTCTGTAAACTGTCTTTATTATGTCTAAGTATGTCCCTTGTATCCCTAATCTCTCTGAGACTTTTATCATACAAGGTTTTTGGATTTGCCAAAAACTTTTTCTTCAACTAATGAAATGATCATGTGGTTTTTATCTTTCCTTTGTTTGTGTGGTGTGTTACATTTGAAGCATCCCTGCATGTCTAGGATGAAGCCAACTTGATCATAGTGGATGATCTTTTGGGAATGTATTGGATTTCATTGGGAATTTTTGTATCCTTTGCTCACAAAGGAAACTGGTAATTCTGTAATTCTCTTTACTGGATGATATGTGGTTTAGGCATCAGGGTAACTGTGGCCTCATAAAACAAATTGAGCAATATTCCTTGTTTCTATTTTGTGAAATAATTTGGGAAATATTGATATTATCTCTTTGAAAGTCTGATATATTCTGTACTTCAGTCACGTGACCACAGTTTGTTGTTGTTGTTGTTGTTATTAATTTTTGTTTTGTTTTGGGTTTTTTTTTTGCCTTTTGGGGGGGTTAGGGTATTTGTTTGTTTGTATGAATGTTTGTTTGTTCTTTTGGTTTTGGTGGTGGTGGTTTTGTTTAGTTGATATTTTTCCTTGTGAGACTTTAAATAACTGCTTCCATTTTACAATGGGATATAGGTTTGTTTCAATTGCTTATCTGAGCTTGATTTAACTTTGGTAAGTGGTATATATGGATGAAATCATCCATTTCTTTTAGATTTTACAATCTGATGGAGTGCACTTGTTAAAGGACATAAAATGTCTTATGGGTCTCTGGATTTCATCAGTGTCCATATTATGTTCTCCTTTCATTTCTAATTTTGTGGATATACTCTCTGCATCTTTTAATTAATTTTTATCGATCTTCTCAAAGAACCAATTCTTGATTTTATTGATTGTTCGGGGCTTTTTGTCCTTTCTCTCTCTTTCTCTTTCTTTCTTTCTTTCTTTCTTTCTTTCTTTCTTTCTTTCTTTCTTTCTTTCTTTCTTTCTTCTTCCTTTGAAAATATTTTCAGCCCTGAGTTTGACCTTTTTCTTTTTGCCATCTACGCTTTTAGTTGTGATATCTTCTTTTTATTCATTGGCTTTCAGGTATGCTGTCAACTTACTAGTATGAGATTTCTGATATTTTTATGTAGGTACTTAGTTCTATGAGCTCTTAGAATCTTTTAACCTTCATTGTATTTTACAAACTTGGGTATGTTGTTTATTCAATTTCTTTCCGTACTAGGGAGTCTTTAACTTTTTTTTCTCCATTTCTGTTTGGGCCCAGTTTTCACTGAGTAGAGAGTTGTTCAGTTTTCATAAGTTTGTAAACTTTCTGTTGTTACTGTTGTTTCTGATATCCAGTTTCAACCTTTAGTAGTCAGATAAGATACAGAGTGTTATTTTAATTTTCTAAAATCTGTTGAGACTTGCTTTGTGTATGTGGTGAGTTTTGGAGACAATTCTATGAGATATTGAGAAGAAGATATATTATTTTGTGTTTTGTGAAATGTTCTGTAAAGATCTTTTAGTTCCAAGTTCCACTTGGTTCATGAGATCAGTTAGCTCCATAATTACTCTGTTTATTTTTGTTTGAATTGCCTGTCTTTTGGCAAGTGTGGGGTGTTAAAGTTTCTCACTAACAATGTTTTGAGGGTCAACATGTCATTTAGGCTGAAGAAGTTTTTTTTGTTGTTGTTGTTTTTAAATATTTTATGAACTGGTGTCCTCGTTATTAAGAATTGAACCAGCTTCTTGATGGGTTTTTTCTTTGATAAGTATGAAGTATCCTTCCCTATCTCTCCTGATTAGTTTTGGTTTGAAGTATATTTTATCAGAGATTAAAATGATTGTACCAGCTTGTGCCTTATGTCCGTGTGTTTGAAATAATTTTTTTCTATCATTTTACTCAGACGTGACACCTATACTTGATTTTTAAGGTGTGTTTCTTGGATACAGCAGAAGGAGAGATTCTGATTTTACATCTATCCTGGTATTTCTCTTCTTTATTGGGGGATTGATGTTGAGATATATCAGGATTTATTCATTCCTCTTGTTTTTGTTGTGGTGGTGGTGGGTGGTGGCGCTGCTGCTGCTGCTGCTGCTGCTGGTGATGATAGTGTATGTATGCGTTTTCCCTCTTTTGATTTACTGATCTGGGATTATTCATTATCTGTTTTTCTTGGCTATGGTTAACCTCTTTAGCTTGGTGTTTTCTTTCTAGTGCCTTCTATAGGGCAGGATAGATGATAGTTAGATAGATAAATAGATAGATAGATAGATAGATAGATAGATAGATAGATAGATAGATAGATAGGTAGATAGGTAGGTAGATAGGTAGATAGATGATAGATAGATAGATAGATAGATATATGATAGATAGATAGATAGATAGATAGATAGATAGATAGATAGATAGATAGATAGATAGATAGATTAAATTTGGTTTTATCATGAAATGTCTTATATTCTCCATCTGCTGTGATGGAAAGGTTTACTGTGTATAGTAGACTTAGCTGACATTTGTGCTCTCTTATGGTCTATAGAACATTTGTCCAGTCCCTTCTGGTTCTTAGATTCTATATTGAGGAATCTTGTGCTATTCTGAGTCCATCTTTATATGTTACTTGGTCTTTTTTTCCTTGAAGCTTTTAGGTTTCTTTCTTCTGTGAATTTGTTGGTTTGATGTATTATGTGACTGATTTTTTATCCCAGCTAATTTGGTATTCTGTAGCCTTCTTTTATTTTGCTAGGTACCTCCTTCTCTAAGTTAAGGAAATGTTCTTCTATGATTGTGTTAAACATATTTTCTATACCTTTAACCTAGGTTTCTTTTCCTTCCTCTCTACCTATTATTCTTTGTTTGGTCTTTTCATATTGTCTTGATTTCTTAGATGTTATTTGTCAGGATTTTTCAAATTTAATATTCTCTAAGGTATCCATTTCTTCTATCATGTCCTCAATGACTGAGATTCCCTCTTCTATCTTATATTCTTTTGGTGAGCCTTGCTTCAGAGATTCCTGTTTAAGCCCCTAAATTTTTCATTTCCAGATTTCCCACTATTTGGGTCTTCTTTGTTGATTAAATTTTCTCTTACAAATTTTAGACTGTTTTATTTATTTCTTCCTTAAGAAGCTCCATGATATTCCTAGCTGTTATTGATTGTGTTTTTATGCTAGCATGTAGTCATCTGAGACTGTTTTTATTTACTCTTTAGGAATCTCTATGGTATCCATAAAGGTTATTTTATGGTCTTTTACTTGGGCTTCAGCTATGTTCCAGTAGTCAAGTCCTATGGTGGTGGTGTTGGGGAACTCTAGTAGAGACATATTGTCCAACTGTTACTGATTGTGTTTTTATGCTAGCACCTAGTCTTCTGGGATTAGGAACATTATAATTCAAGGTGCTGATATTTGTTTTTGTGTCTTTTTTGGTCAGTGTTTTGTTCCTTGGTTTCTATTGTCCTTACTGGGTCTTAGGAGAGAGATGTGGCTATGTATTGTCTAGAAGAAAATTGTTCTAGAATCCTGATAGGTATGACCATTTGAGGTTCTAGGTAAATGTGTTTTTAAGTATTGGGAGTTGACACTTGGTAATGGGGATGGGCCGAGGGAGGGGGCGAAGGTTCATAGAAGGGAGGAAAGTGGGGTATTCCATCAGGTTCTGCTTTGTCCCAGGAAATAGGGTCAGAGAGGAGAATCTTCAACTGGTGTTTTGATACAGAACTGAGGATAAGAATAAGGGATGGAGTTGAAGGAATGGAGGGAGAGGTAACAATATGCAAAAAGCTGACCTGCTTTATTGTTTCCTGCCTTGCTGGGGTTGAGATAAAGCCAAGAATGTGGCAAAGGATGTTTTAGAAAGTTTTATGTGGTCCACTGGAGAAGTAGGCAGAGAGGAAAAGAGGCCCCAAAAAGTGTTCTGCTGCAGAAATGGGGATGGGACGTGAGGATTAGATTTGAGGGAGTAGAGGGACAAGGGAAGATCTGCAGTTAGCATACCTACTTCCCTGGCTGGAGTAGCCTGTTTGTGTTCTAAGGAGATACAGAAATGCTGTGGATTTAGATGAATGGGAAGGTGGACAGGATCTAGGAGGAGTCAACAGAGGAGAAATTGAAATCAGAATATACTGTGCGAAAAAAATCTATTTTCAAAGAAAGTAAAATAGCAAAAAAAGATGAGCTCCCAGTTTGATAATTTTTATAGTATTTTTCTTACCTTGTCTTTATGGGATGAGAAAATACCATTGTGATAATATTGTCTATACTATACTAGCATGTAGTTTCCTGTTGTTCTTTATTCCTGATTCTCTATTTTAATTCTGAACATGTGAGTATATATACAGCTAATGTCCAGAATCACAGAGTTTCTTTGTCTATCTAATAAGTTACCCAATCCATCGTATTACTGTATATTCCCCAACATCCTCTTGGTTCTAGGAGTGAATACAACTATAGAGTGAGGAAAGGTCCTTGGAAAGGAAACCAACTATACTGAACTTACCTATGATGTCTCATAGGTGTATGGAACAGTGTCCTAACTCCAGTCACTGATCTTTACACACTTTCACTCATTAGACAGCATTAAAAGACACTGTTCAGAGATTCTCCACCACAGTCTTAGGCAGAGGTCAGGTTTTGTAAATACAATGTTCAATTCCTTTGAGTCCAACACAGAGCTGGATAGGCAAACAAGCACAAAGACAACAGATATCTGCTCAGTGAATACAAAAGTGAAATTGACACTACAAATGACACTTGATACCCAAGTGTTTCACACACAAAAAAATTGATTAGTCAAATTAAGTAGTGGACATTAATATGAAGTTAAATAAGAATGCATTGCTTAAATAATATGTCAAGGCATCAACTAGAAAGTTGTAACAAGGAACCAGGTGATCCATTACCAAGAAGACAATGTTATCAACAAGCTTGGATAATGAAGGAAATAAGACAGAATTTATAGGTTAGATTTATAAAAGAAGGAGAAAATATAGCCTTTTTTCATTATTTTTGACAAAGTTTGATAATAATTTTGAAGAGAATCTGTATAAAGAGAAGCTAGTGGACTTTCCCTGTACTCTTACCTTGTATTTCTGGATCCACTTCTCTCACTGAGGCTTTTCTATAGATTTGCTCTACTTATGTTTCTTCTTCTCTCTCTCTCTCTCTCTCTTTTTATTGGATATTTTCTTTATTTACATTTACATTTCAAAAGTTATCCCCTTTCCCAGTTTTCAACCTCCAAAAATCCCCTATCCCATCCCCCTGATTCTATGAGAGTGTTATCCCACCCCCCTGCCCACTCTTACCTCCCCACTCTGGCATTCCCCTACACTGGGGCATCGAGCCTTCACAGGGCCAAGGGCCTCTCCTCCCAGTAATATCCAACAAGGCCATCCTCTGCTACATATGCAGCTGGAGCCATGAGTCCCTCCATGTGTACACTGTGGTTGGTGGTTTAGTCCCTGGGAGATCTGAGGGGTCTGGTTGGTTCATATTGTTGTTCTTCCTATGGGGCTGCAAACCCCTTCAGTTCCTTCAAATCTTTTTGTAACTCCTCTGTTGAGGACCCCACTCACAGTCTAATAGTTGGCTGGGAGTACTGTACTTGTCAGGCTTTGGCAGAGCCTCTCAGGAGACAGCTATATCAGGTTCTTGTCAGCAAGCACTTCTTGGCATCCACAATAGTATCTTGGTTAAGTGACTATGTGGGATGGACCCCTAGGTGGAGCAGTCTCTGGATGGCCTTTCCTTCAGTATCTACTCCACATTTTATCTTTGTATCTCCTCCTGTGAGTATTTTCTTCTCCCTTGCAGGACTTAAGCATCTACACTTTGGTCTTCCTTTTTCTTGAGCTTCATGTGGTCTGTGAATTCTGTTTTGCATACTCTGAGCTTTTAGGCTTATATCCTAAGCTTATCAGTGAGTACATACCCTATATGTTCTTTTGTGATTGGGTTACTTCACTCAGGATGATATTTTCTAGTTCCAACCATTTGCCTAAGAATTTCATGGTCATTGTTTTTAATAGCTGAGTAGTATTATATTATGTAAATACACCATGATTTCTGTATCCATTCCTCTGTTGAAGGACATCTGGGTTCTTTCCAGCTTCTGTCTATTATGAACATAATGGAGCTTGTGTCCTTATTAAATATTGGAGCATCTTCTGGGAATATGCCCAGGAGTAGTGTAGCTGGGTCCTCAGGTAGTATTATGTCCAATTTTCTGAGGAACTGCCAAACTGATTTCCAGAGTGGTTGTACTAGCTTGAAATCCCACCAATAGAGGAGTGTTCCTTTCTCCACACCTCCGCCAGCATCTGCAGTCACCTGAGTCTTTGATCATAGCCATTCTGACTGGTGTGAGATAGAATCTCAGGGTTGTTTTGATTTGCATTTCTCTAATAATTAAGGATGTTGAACATTTCTTTAGGTGCTTCTCAGCCATTTGAGTTTCCTATTGAGAATTCTTTGTTTAGCTCTGTTCCCCATTTTTAATAGGGCTGTCTTGTTCTCTGGAGTTTAACTTCTTGAGTTCTTTGTACATATTGGATATTAGCCCTCTATCAGATTTAGGGTCCTATTGACAGTATCCTTTGCTTTTCAGAAGCTTTGCAATTTTATCAGGTCCAATTTGACAATTCTTGATCTTAGAGTATAAACCATGGGTGTTCTTTTCAGAAAAATTTCTCCTGTGCCCATGTGCTCAAGGCTCTTTTACACTTTCTCTTCTATTAGTTTCAGTGTATCTGGTTTTATGTGGAGGTCCTTGATTCACTTGGACTTGAGCTTTGTCCAAGGAGATAAGAATTGATCAATGTGAATTCTTCTTCATGCCTACCACCAGCACCATTTGTTGAAAATGCTCTTTTTCTCAACGGCATGGTTTTAGGTCCTTTGTCAAATGTCATGTAACCATAAGTATATGGGTTCATTTCTGGGTCTTCAGTTCTATTCTATTGATCTTCCTGCCTCTCTCTGGACCAATTCCATACAGTTTTTATCAATATTGCTCTGTGCTACAGCTTGAGGTAATGGATGGTGATTCCCCCAGAAGTTTTTTTATTGTTGAGAATAATTTTTACTGTCTTGGGTTTTTAGTTATTCCAAATGAATTTGCAAATTGCTCTTTCTAACTCTTTGAAAAATTGAGTTGGGATTTTGATGGGAATTGCATTGAATCTGCAGATTGCTTTCAGACTTTTATTATATTAATACTGCTAATCTATGAGCATGAAATGTCTTTCCATTCTCTGAGGTCTTGGATTTTATTCTTCAGAGACTTGAAGTTCTTGTCAAACAGACCTTTTACTTGCTTAGTTAGAGTCACACCAAGGTATTTTATATTATTTATGACTAGTATAAAAGGTGTTGTTTCCCTAATTTATTTCTCAGCCTGTTTATCTTTTGTGTAGAGGAAAGCTACTGAATTGAGTTAATTTTATATCCACAACTTTGCTGAAGTTGTTTATCAGATTTAGGAGTTTTCTGGAAGAATTTTTGGAGTCACTTAAGTATAGTATCATGTCATCTGCAAATACTGGTATTTTGACCTCTTCCTTTCCAATTTATATCCCTTTGACCTCCCTTTGTTATCTAATTGCTCTGGCCAGTACTATATTAAGTAGGTAGGGAGAGAGTGGGCAGCCTTGCCTAGTCTTTGATTTTAGTGAGATTGCTTCAAGTTTCTCTTCATTTAGTTTGTTGTTGCACTACTGATTTCCTGTATATTGCTTTTACTATGTTTAGGTTTGGGAATTGAATTCCTGATCTTTCCAAGACTTTTATAGTGGAGGGGTGTTATAGTTTGTCAAATGCTTTTTCAGCATCTAATGAGATGCTCATGTGTTTTTTTTTCTTTGAGTTTGTTTATATAGTAGATTACATTGATGGATTTTCATATATTGAGCCTTCCCTGCATCACTAGGATGAAGCCTACTTGATCATGATGGATGATTTTCTTTTCTTTTATATCTTTTTTCTTTCTTTTATTAGATATTTTCTTTATTTGCATTCCAAATGTTATCTCCTTTCCTAGTTTCCCCTCCAAAAACCTCCTATTTTCCCCTTCCTCCCCCTGCATCTATGAGGGTGTTCCCCTACCCACTCACCCACTCCTGCCTCACTGCCCTCATATTCCCCTACACTAGGGCTTAGAGCCTTCACAGGACCAAGGGCCTCTCCTCCCATTGGTGACTGAGAAGTCCATCCTCTGCTACATATGCAGCTGGAGCTATGAGTCCCTCCATGTGTACTCTTTGGTTGATGGTTTAGTTCCTTGGAGCTCTGGGGATACTGGTTGGTTCATATTGTTGTTCCTCCTATGGATTAACTGATGTGTTCTTGGATTCGGGTTGCAAAAATTTTATTGAGTATTTTTCCATTGATATTCATAATGAAAATTGGTCTGCGGTTCCCTTTCTTTGTTGAGTCTTTGGGTAGTTTAGTTATAAGCATAACTGTGTATTCTTAGAACAAATTGGGTAGTGTTCCTTCTGTTTCCATTTTCATTGAATAGTTTGAAGAGTATTGGAATTAGGTTTTCCTTGAAGTTCTGATAGAATTCTGCACTAAATCCATCTAGTCCTTAGCTTTTTTTGTTTGGGAGGCTTTTAATGACTGCTGCTATTTCTTTACAGATTATGGGACTGTTCAGATGGTTTAATCTGATCCTGATTTAACTTTGGTATTTGGTATCTGTCTAGAAAATTGTCCATTTCATCCAGATTTTCCAATTTTGTTGAGTACTGGCTTTTGTGGTAGGATCTAATGATATTTTTCTGTTGTTATGTCTCCCTTTTCATTTATAATTTCGATAATTTGGATACTGTTTCTATGCCCTCTGGTTAGTCTGGCTAAGGGTTTGATCTATCTTGTTGATTTTCTCAAAGAACCAGCTCCTGGTTTGTTGATTCTTTGTGTAGTTCTTTTTGTTTCTACTTGGTTGATTTCAGCCCTGAGTTTGATTATTTCTTAATGTCTACTCCTCTTGGTTGTATTTACTTCTTTTTGTTTAAGAGCTTTCAGGTTTACTGTCAAGCTGCTAGTGTATGCTCTCTCCAGTTTCTTTTTGGAGGCACTCAGAGCTATAAGATTTCCTCTTAGCTCTGCTTTCATTGTGTCCCATAAGTTTTGGTGTGATGTGCCTTCATTTTCATTAAATTCTTAAAAAGTCTTTAATTTCTTTCTTTTATTCTTCCTTGAACGAGTTATCATTGAATAGAGCATTGTTCAGCTTCCATGTGTACATGTTCTTTCTATTATTTTTGTTATTATTGAAGACCAGCCTTTGTCTGTGGTGATCTGATAGGATGCATGGCATTATTTCAATATTCTTTTATCTGTTGAATCCAGTTTTATGACAGTTATACTGTCATAGTCCCAAACTGTACACCCTAGGAGGCATAATACAAGAATAAAGATCATCCTCTCTAAGCCATCACTTTTACTATCAGCATAAAATTGAATATAATTATAATCACTAGAATATAATGTTAACCATGGTTTCAACCAGTGTCATAATAACACTTTCAGGTGTTTACAGTTTCTGATTTTTTTTACTTCAAACATTCTTGTATGTTATTTGATTATGTCCATGAAAGAAGTCCCTTGAAGTAAACTAGGGTATCAAATTTTCGATTTTAATTTTTTTCTTTTTCAATACTAGGGACTCAACCTAGTATACCACCCATGGTAGGCATGTATGCTACTATTTAACTATACATGCAGCTCTCTTTTTTTCACTTTAAAAGAATATTTATTTTACATTTATTTATCTCTATCTATCTATCTATCTATCTATCTATCTATCTATCTATCTATATATATCTACCTACCTATCTAACTATCTATTTATCCTTGCCATGTGTAGAGGTCAAAGGACAACTTCCAGAAGTCAGCAGACTCTCTCCTTTCACAGTATGGGTTCAAGGAGGGAACTTGAAACCTCAAGCTTAGCAGCGGGTGCCTTTACTCTGGGATTCATCCTGCTGGCCTGTGATTTACAGGGTCTTATTAAGTTGCTCAAACTACCCTTTAATTCATTATGCAGCCTAAGCAGACTTTAAAGTTTCAATTTTTCTCTATCAGTTTCCAGAGCAGCCAGGATTGCAGCCTGTAGATTTTTTACTTCTTTAGCACATGCACTTTATTTAGTCTAACTTCCAGATTATTTTCAAGATGTTTTTCTGTTGCCAAGAATCATTAATGAGAAACTTCAACACTCTTTATTTATATCTTCTTTGGATCTGTCATAAAATATACTATAGATAGTTATAGAGGAATATAAAATATTTGATATTGATATAATATATGGTATATGATATATATATACCTACACACATACACACACACACATATATATATGTATATATATATATATACATATATTGTATTTCTCATCAAGTATTTGTTATTTAAACCTTTGAGTAATCTTTTAAAATCATTCATTGCCCTTTCTGAAAAGGAATTTTTCTAAGTTCTTTGTATATTATGACAATTACTTCATTCTTATACAGTATTCACTTTTTCTTTTGCCATTTATTTGTTTATAATCTTTATAAATTTATGTATATCTACTTTAAACTCTCACCATGTCATTATGTTTGACCTATCCTTTATGACTTTTGTTTTCTTCTTTATGTGGACAAGATTCACAGAGAAAGAATGTGTATGTGCCGTTCTGTGAGAGCAAGAGCTCAAGGGCATTTTGATGATCAGGAAGCAAACAACTTGGTCAAGAAGAGATTCTACAAGTCAAGACCATAAAATAAGGTGTAAGAATTTCCTTGATGATAATCTGAAAGGCCATATACTAGACTAAGTGTGGTCTTACCCTACAGAAACTGCTAGAACATTTTGAAAAAGGGAATAACAGTGAAAATATTATTTCTAAGATTTGTTTGCAAGTTAGTTTGATAAAGCAAAGTTCAGATTCATGTAAACTGGTATTTCAATGGTTTGTTGAACAGAAACTATTCTAATTGCATTGGATGCATCAATTAGTTAAACATAATAAAGACCATTTAAGAATTACATACAATGGACAACAACTGGGGGCTGAAGACAGAATAGGTAAGATAGAGATAACAAGAACAAGAGGGGAAAAAAAGGTAGAAAATGAGAAAAGGTTAGAATGAAGATGGGCCTGAAGTTGGATAAATTATTAAAACCAGCTTGACTCTTCAGCCTGGGACATTTGACCATGATAGAAATATTAGGACAAAAAATAAATTAGAGGAAGAAACAAAACCACTTCAGGGCAGTAGCAGAAGTACTGTTCTGTGTATTTTCCTAGGCTGCCTTATTGCTTTATAGGATGTACTACAGACTGAGGCCAATTCATTAATCATCCACTACAGGGAATGACATTTCAATCAATCACAAATTCATTTGACTGTATTGTCATTAAGCTCACATTTATCCATCTTGTCTTTAGGGATGTTACTCCTTTCATTTCAAGACTACTTATTGAACAGGCACCTATTCAGCTCAGACTTGGTGCCAAGTGCTAAGAATGCAAGGAAGATAGTATGCCATTTCAGATCTATCCAATACTGGTATGATACCTTATAGTAGGAGGCTATGAGTTGGTGGAGGAGTACCATTAAGGGAGCACCATTAATTCTCTGTGCTAAAGTGCAATCCTGGCATAGGCATACCTGTACCTAGAAGGCTCATGACCTGGGACTGTCAGGAACATATCACCTAATAGAATATAAAAATTCACATGAGCTCTTATTGGTGAGAATGTTTTAGCACATACCTGTTATAACATACTAACAAAAGTATACATTGGTTCATTTTTGTGTTCCTGTCTTAGATGTGAATATACTCTGTTGAATTTCTCTCAGAGATTCTACTTTTTCCTAACAAAAGCAAGGGAGAGCTGGGGATGTGGGCAGACAGAGGCAGGCGGCTCTTTTCTGCTCCTGTAACAGATTCTTTTAGCGTTTGTTACACTGATTTTTGGCTTCCTGTGACTGTGCCCTTGCCCTGAGAAGGATCTTGCTGTCTTAATCATCATCTAGTAGTTATATTATTGAGAAACTTGTATTAGCAAGTAAAAGAAGCCAAAACAGCGAACAGAAGACAGAATGCCAATTTCCAGATTTCTGTACCAGGAAGCAATGGAGCCATGCTAGAGCCACATGCTTGACCAACTTGTTCTGGGCTCACATTTCTTGCCTTCGTTTTGTTTTCCTCTATAATTACCACAGTGTAAAGCTTGTTCCTTCTTGTGTTGTTAGGATATATTCAGCATCTTGTCTGGAACTCCTAAAGACAGATGGATTCTCCTCTATTTTTTGGAAATTCTAATTAAAATCCTTAAATTGAAATTTGTGGCTCCTTATAGGGTCACATGTTATCAGAATCCCAGAAAAAATATACCAAGAGTAAAACCAATGGATGACTATTCAGTATATGCATAATATTTATAAATGGAATACATTTGATCCAAGGACTGCAGTATGAGTTTGATCATCAATAATCTCACATAATTTTCAAGTAGTTTCATAACAAAGTAGTTATATTCTCAATAACTCTGAAGAATAGAAGTTAATTGTTTAGTATAAAATTTAATTTAAATTTAAATAATTGATTAAATAATTTAACAAGTTATATATTAAAATTACTTTAATTCAATTATTTATTAAATATAATGATTTAATGAAATGGAACTATACACTATTAAGCATGTTATTAAAAGCTTTTATTTGGGAAATTTAAAGTTTGAGTCTATCTCATATACATGTATATGTATATCCAAAGTATACCTAAATGTACATTTTTATGTACAGATTTGAATGAGTATCCCAGCACTTATTCCCAAAGCTGGAGTCATTAACAAATTATATCATTTTTTAGATAAATGTGCTTGTTTATTTTTATATAGAAAGTTAAAATTGATTAAATATTCAATTCTGTAAGACACCAGGCATCTTCAATGGATCATCAATCCAATTATAGAGGAAAACAGAGCCAAGAGGAGAACAAATTGCTCACGCATGTGGATCTAGCATGGCTCCATTCTTCCCTGATACCTAAGTTTGTAAATTGACATTTCAGAGCTGATCAATATTGTGAATTTATCATTGTCCATGCTTAAACTTTTCATGAATTGATAGTACAACGTCACATCTTCTTAATGCATTGCTATCTATTTTTAAGATCCTCCATGGAACAACCTTCCATTTAAGATCAAGAGTCCCAGTTAGTTAAGACACAATGGGTTCTTTTGTACTGTGAGCCCGGAAGAATCAGCTTTCCATAACTGTAACAGAATGCTTGATATAACTAACATGTAAAGAGGTTTACTTAAATGCTTGGTGTTAGAGCAAACCCATTACTTTTTGGATACAAGTGGTGGCAAACATGGCAATGACTGAGGTCATGCAAATGCAAACTGCTTCGTTCATGGGCATGAAGCAAAAGAAAAGGAAAGAACTAGATTCCTAAATCTCATGCAAAGGAATACCCCCAATGACCATGGGAGTTCATACTATGCCCAAACTGCTAAAGGTTTAACCACCTCTCAAGTCTTTGGGACATGAACTGCAGGAAACCTCTCTCCATCCAAACTCTAGCAGGTGGTAAGTGATCTGATGGGAGCTGGAACTCTTGATGTGTAAGGTTTAATCCTATGGATATAATCAGCTTATCCCAATCTTCTCAGGATTATTGCTTTCTATAAATGACCAGTAGGAATTTATCTTCCTCAGCTCCTTTTAGTCTATTAGTAGTTCTTTCAGTAGAAAAGAAAAATGACATAATTGTTCATGATTTGTTTTTAAAGAACTCAGGTTCACTCCTATGAATTTTGGCTTCTCTTTCTAACTGTTCATTTCTCCTTCTTACTAGATTAGGCTGAAAGAGCATAATCATATAGGCAGATGATAAGTGGAACCACAAGAATTCCATGAAGCAGATCTTATCAAGTACTTGAGTAAAATTCAGTATTGTTGTTATAGTAATATGCTTACATAGGATGCTGTTCCTACCCTTTAGACATTTGTTGACATGTTGAAGGACGATATGTTGCCATGCTTGTAATTTCAAAAAAGTCAACAAAAAATAGTTAAGGTAGTGACATCAACCTAGTAGCTATATCTTTGTACTGGTACATCTGTTCTTCATCTTTAAGTGTATGAAATTTTTCTTAGTGTGAAGTAAAAAAACATTCAGTCAAACAAAAATGTAATAAAGTTACAGGGTAGGGGTTGAGGTAGTGAATACATGGGGATTATCACTTTTTAACTCCCCATTAAAACACAAACAGTAGAGCACAAAGAAGTAGCAGGACATACCTTTAACTTGAAACTCTCTTATGAAATAGGTAGGGTTTTTTTTCCATTTTAAAAATAAAAATTAAGACCCAGAGAGGTGAAATGGGAATTTTCAATAATTCAATCTGTTCCCTGTGCCTCGGGGAGAGCTGTGCAGAAAGCATTGAATTGAAAAAGCTTGGGGTAAACAGGGAGGCAAATAAAGGCACTGAGGGAATAATAAATAGATAAACATGAGCAAGGCAAACGATTGCAGATCCCAAGAAGGACTGCATATTTCAGCAAAGAACCTGGAGAAGAGAAAATGCAGGTCCAGTATAATAATCTTTTTCCTTGAGGCTCATGAGCCATCTCTGTCCTTGTACTGAAAGCTTCAAAACAAGAGGTGGAATTGGCAGATTTGGAAACAAAATGTAAGGAGAGGTGAGGAGCTTGCTATAGTGGCAGAGGGTCTATGTCACATGCCCCATCCAGGGTGATTAGAGGAAAGATTGCTAACAACTTCTCTCCTGTCTCTAAAGTTACTTTAACATTAGAAAAGACACACTTTCCAGTGATTTTATTTGGCATTTCCAAAATTATGATAGTAATTCCTTTAAATATTTACTCCATTTAAATTCATGGTACAGACTTGAGTTCAGCTATTTAATTTCAAATAAATCCTACCTTTGAAAAAAGGTGGCTGACTATATGCTGTGGTGGAATTCTGATGGGGAGATTATTACAGTATGCTGATGGCCTGGAGGGGCTCAAGCAAATAATTTTTAGAAACTTAAAATTAGTCTATTATAGCTTAGCTTAGCTTGTTTTTTTTTTAAATGTAAGTAGTTATTTTTTTAATAAAGGAATCTCATAAAATATTTCCAAGACACTAAAAGACAACATTGAGATGTGGGGCTCCTTTCCAGTGCTTGTTTTTATGTCTCCCTTCTGTTTTCACTAAAGTAATTCTCAAAGATTAAATAACCAGGACCCAAGAGAAGTAAACACAAGTTGTTTGCTTCAGCTCTAGCAGGCAGGCTGGTGCAGTCACATAGGTCACAGGAACCTTAATCTTGTTTCTGTCCTTCAGGATCTTTCATCAGAAGCCACCAGGGAGCAGCAAATGACTAAATCACTCACCTTGCTTCCTCCAGTGAGACACTAGTTTGGAAATGAATGGGAGAGACCCTAGGGAGGGGAGGAAGGAAGGAAAAAAAATACTGGTACCAATATTCACACCCATGTGGCTTTATGATCTTGCCCTTTAATGACTAGAAATTGTCTCTTTAGTCCCATTGCATGGATCCACAGTCTAGGTCCCAAGATTGTGAGAATAAAAATCCATTTAAAAATCACTCCATTTTTGGAGAACATGGGCTTTGAGGAAAGATAGACAAAATATGAATCCCAATGTTACCATTACACATGCAGTAGCCAGATAGATGTTGTCTCACCTCTGCTTGACCTCATTCCCTCATCTGGAAAATGGAGCTGAGGAGAGCATCCTTCGGAAAGGTTGTCATGGGGATCAAATGATAGAGGACATAACAGATAGAATGGAAACTTTGGTGCATAATATTCAACAACACTGTCATAAAATTTGTAAAGTGTCATACGGTTCATTCAAAGTATAGACAATTCCATCCTATTTCAGACATCAGGCTGTGCTAAATTCTCTATGTGCAAACAAAAAATTGCTTAGGCTAGCAGCCTATCCTTCAGCTCTTAGAGGACTGAATGTGAGCTTTAAGCAGAGATGATCAGACACATTAAATATAAAAAGGTAACCGGAAGAATTTAGCTCAGTCTTCTAATAGTAAAGAAGATAATAGTTATGTATATAATGTCCATTGAATGAAAAATGAGGAAATAAAAGAAAGAAGAGGTGAAAAAGATGGAGGCGGGGGAAATCTTCTGGAAGAAACACACACACACACACACGCACGCACGCACACACACACACGCACACATACAAATAAAAAATTTTTTGTTCATTCCACCACTGAGCAAAACAATACTCAAAAAGATAAAGCGACTCCCAGAATGCAGAATTGCTCTGCTAGTGAGTGGCAAAACCAGGTTTCACAAATTCTACCTCTGAGACATGTTCTGTCTGAATTAAGTCATTGGAATACTAACATGATTCCAACTATCAGTTTTGTTTAGAAGGTAATTCAATTTTTTTCCTGGTAAGTTTCTCCTGTCTCTCTGAAAACTTTGACAAATGTCAAGTTTCCTAAAATCTACCATCTGCTAGAAGCCACTGAAGCCTACAGAGAATTTGTGAAATTTACAAGGGGAGGGCAGAAACAGACATGGGAAAATTCTCACTGGGATACTCAGATATCCTGCAATAATTCAGAAGTATCTTAACTGCACGGCATCCTTGTGGGGAATTGTTGTTGCTGTTGCTTTTTCTTTGCTTTTGTTTTAACTTATGAACTAGAGTGAAAATAGTTTCTACCTCCTGGAATTACCACAATTCCATGTCAAAATCCTTAGCTCAAGTGCACAGCACATATTAACCTTGCTAAATAAACACCACCAACCAAGCCCCCAGCACTGGAAAACACCATCTAGTCCAAACACAACTCCTCTAGTCTTGACCACAGAAATCATCTAAGCATCTTTGTAAAAGCCAGCTCTAGAAGGATCCTATAGTCAGCCTTATAAAACAGCCAGACGCTTGGATAATCTCACAGCCTGGAATCTCATTTTCTACTATTCTTCATGCTTTCACTGTCCTGAGACTGCCATGGTGACAATGTGGGTATATAGTCACAACATGGTATGTGTTATGCTCTTTATTTCCAAAGCACATTCACATTCTTAGGTTGTTGATTCTAAAACAACTGGACAAGTCAAGGAGGGCGGGTAATATCACACACTAACGATAAGGAAACACAGAATACAGGAGAGAGTAACGGCAGCCACCATATTGTGTATATTGGTCCATGGAAACTTCTTAGAAGTCCACACGTTATTATTTTAATTTTCATGAAAGAAAAGTGTGGCTCAGTAAAGATGGCCATTTGTTTGTTTCTCCAGAGAGGTAACAGAGGAATTAGGACTCAAGTCATCTTCCTCCAGAATCAATAAGCTAGATCAGTAGCATATCAAAGAACCACTCAAATTACTAGCAACTAGCATGATATTATTATCTGTGCCTTTCAACTCATAGTCCATTTTAGTAACTGTTTCAGTAGAACACTTATTCAGTCAGCTGGAATTGTTAAAGGTCCACTTGTCTGAGGCTGCGACAGTCGCTGTCACATACAGCTGCTTGTCAGCTGTTTGCTATTCCTAGTCTCCTACTCTTAGCTTTCCAGTCTGTGCCTCAAATTGTGGGGTCCCTCTAATGATGAGAGAAAAAGAAGATATACTACAACTTTATTTTTTAATAATTTATTAATTAGTTATTTGACAATTTCATAGTCAGAGATTATATGATCTACAATGAAACAATGCCCTAACAACTCACTCCTCCCACCCCAGTCTATCTCTCCTTTTCCTTACAAATCTTTTTCCTGCACTCATTTCTATTTCTTACATTCTGACCTGCCAGGGGCCAGCCCTAGCATGGGGTGTTTCTTCTTTCTAGTTGGTTATTCTTGAGGCAGCAGAGAGGGAAGAGCATAGGCAGAGGGTAAGACTTTGTCCTATGATTCTGGGGTAAGACTTTGTCTCATGAGAAATTTAGGGTTGCTGTATAATAAAACATCTACTTATCTAAGTCTAAGCTACAATGCTATTGTAGCTGACCTGTCTTCTGCGATCCTCTGAGGCCAGACACTGCAGTTTCTGGCACTTAGCACCTCAACCTAAAACAGCAGGAGATTAAGTAAAGGATTGATTGCTAGACACTTTTCCCTATTGCCCAGATGCCTCTTGCTTGTCTGGCTAGTGGGGAGTTTGGAGCAATAAACTTCTATTGTACCAGAAAAAGAAAATAACACTTGCAGAAGGAAAAACCTTTACATAAGCAAATATGCATAATCTCACACAAATTCATATACAAATATTCATGTTCATTTTTCATTTATATCTATCCATTCATACCCAGTTGGGTCCAGCTTGCATGCAATCTCACAACTACATACTTAGACACACGTTCATACTTACATATGCATATGGAGCAAAAGACCAAGCACCGGTGCAGAAAGAACTCACTCATTCTGGATGAAAAATGGAGCTCCAATCTTTATTATATAGAAAAAGAAAAGGCTTCTACCTTTTTAATGCTAAATGAATTAAACCCATGTTTGTAAGAAAAAAAGGTTTGTTTCTTTTAATAAAACTAAGCCTTTCTTGTACTTACCATGGGACCTGTTCTGTCCCAGGGTAAGGAGAAGCCTGCCTGCTCCTTCTGCTCTCTGCAGCATCTTCTTTTTTGTTACATATAATTTCTAAGTTATTCCACTCTGCATTCTTAAGTGTTCTGTCTAAAAACTTCTCCTTAGCTAGTTCCTCTCTCTGCTCAGTTCTTCTTACCTTTGTTCCTCTCACCTCAGTTCCCCAGTTCTGACTCTTCTCTTTGTCCTCAGTCCATAAGCATCTTTCAGAATACGTGATCACATGTTAAAAAGTTCATCAAAAGTTCACACAGAAAATCAAATCATAAATTGAAATAGAAGTTTACAACAGAGAATGTTTATGTGCATATCCATTAGGAGTAATTATCTAACTAAACTTCCATCACCTGTCTCAACTCCACAGGTTCACCAAAAGTTTAAAACCATAACTCAGTTATAAGTGAAGTTTTGTATAGGTAAACCCAGTCAATATTTTATCTTCTGTCCTAGCACCTATAATGAATCGTTACTCCCCCTATTATGACCTTTGGCTAGTTGTTTTACAACCTCTTGGAATGTGCTCTGAGTAGGGGAAAGTCTGGTTACCATCTAAGAGCAATTAATTAAGTGCTGACACTTGGGAGACTGGTAGAGTTCTCATCACAGTTTTGACTATCAGAAAATAACCTAGTAGTAGTCCCCTTATAAATGAGCTTAATAATCATTGATATAATTTTAGGAATTCTTATAAAATCATCATAAAATCTTAAGTCATCTATTTATCTATATAGCATCACTATAAGTCAGTACATCTTCGTGGATCTGCAGAGATCTGCTCCCAATGGGGTGTGCTATTACTTAGTGATTATTATATATGTATATATGTAATACAGGAAATGCATATTAATAGCAGGAATCTTTCCTAAAATGAATCCCTTACAGCCTTGCTTAATAAGGGGGCACCTGTTGCAGATTATATAATAATCCAAAGCAGGCCATTTCAGGATGGTCACCTGCTAGTTATTAGCTTGTCCCATTATGGCTCCTGACACTGACCCACTGAATTTAACCAATGCCTTCAAAATGGCCATATGTTTGGAGCTATCTATCAGAGTCTTGTGGGTTCAACAGTGGGTTCAAATGTAAAGACAGTGACCCACTTCCAAACTCCTAGCATCTACAAATAGCCAAGAGTTCAGCAATAAGAATCAAGAATCTATGAGCCCCTCTCCCATCCATGACAGACTGTTGACAGTCATTCTTATGTGGGCCCAGTGCAGGTAACTACAGCTGCTGTGAAGATTTCTATGGATATCCTGGGGGGAGGTGTTCAATCCATATATGTAAGTACATTCTCACATCCAAGTTGCAATGGCATTTTGAGTAGTCTCCTTCCCCTGGGGAGATTGACCTTAGGCATTCATGACCTACTCTCTCTTGCTTTGTTTTAAAAGGAGATGACGGTGAAAGAGGTGACACCGGAGAAGAAGGCAAGGATGGCAAAGTGGGACGCCGGGGACCAAAAGGTAGGCTAGCCTGTCTGAAATGGCCAGTCTAATGTGCAATGTTCCTAACAACCCCTCTCTCTCCTTCCCTCCCTCTCCCCTCTCTCCTTCCTGGACCTTGTCTTAGAAATTATCAGTTTCACAAGCTCTCTGCCCAGAATTAGATGTAATATGTTTGAGGTATGAGTTACCTGACCAGCGAAGGACCCCTGTGGACTTGCCTGAAGGCTAGATTCTGTTGTTTTTCTCAAGCTGTATCATTAAGGCTGTTCACAGTCTGGCTCAGGGAGGAACAGTAGCTGAAAAAAATAAGATGATGAGTTTGAAGAAACATAGTTATCAGAGCTTTGAGGGTAAGGGTACAGGGGGACAAGGACTCAGTTTTCTTTAAGAGGATGGAGTTTGTCCAAATTCCAGAGAGTAGGTGAATGACACAAATTGGACTTATTTCCCCCCTTTTTTTTCTTCTTTTTTTTTTTATCCACAAAGGTGGATAGTGGACATGGGAGGAATGGAAATTGAGTACAATAGGGTGCATGATGTGAAATTCCCAAATAATCAATGAAAATATGTTCAGGGGAAAAAAGACATAGTTATGTTCATAGAAAGGGTTGCCTGGTCCTTTGAAATGCTTGTCTTTTTTCCAAATTTCTCTATTTCTTTATTTCGTTTTCCTTATAATAAAGAATGATGTAGCAGGTCAATGGAGGGACTTGTGGGGAGGGAAAACAATGAAACAACAGTAACACAAAAGCTCCTTGGCAATCTGAGAAGGACTGTATCATTCTAAACGTCATTATGCTAATTGCTAAGTTATTCTCACAAAACAAAGATTTGTATCTACTGAATGTTTTTATGGTATCACTTCTTCTTAGTTATTTTACAGTATCACTTATTTGTGAGTTAGTTTTTGGCTTCGATTTTTAGTTTGGTTTGGCTTCGTTTTCCTTTTTGCTTTTTGAGGGCATTTTGTTTTGTTTTGTTTGTTTGGTTGATTGGATGGATTTCGCTTGTATTTTATGAGGGGTCTCATAATATATCCTTGGAAAATTCAAAATTTGCTATTTATACCAGGCTAGCCTTTTAGTCTTAGAGATTTACCTGCATCTGCCTCTTGAGTACTAGGATTATAGGTGTGTGCAACCATACCCATCCCTTATTATTGTTTTTTTTTTTTTTTAAACAAAGACTTTAAAATACTGCAGGAACACCAGGCTAATCTGCATTACAGTGTGAGATGCTGTCTCCAAAGACAAAAATAAGCAACAGAACTTCAGCAAGACAGTTTCTAATGTCTCTTTCATCACCAGGTTTTACGGCTACACATTCTCTTCCCTCTTCTGAAGTAGCTAAAAACTGTCAAATCTTGTTTGAAAGCAGAGTGAGAAATCAATCCTAAGGCAAAACCAGAACTTTATCTAGAGGTGAACCTATCTAAAACAAAATAGAAGAAACTTACTCTGCCACTTATGTGCCACTTATTTTACAGGCCCTCTGCTGTGGGCATTAGTCACTATTGGTCAGTAAATATTTTAACACCAACATGCCCAGAACTGTCAGAATCATCATATTTCAATTCATAGATACCTTCCAACTCTGTTTAAACGTAGTATATGCATAGTAGTGTCTTGGTTTCATTTTATGCATTTTTTCTAGAAAAAAAAAATACTATTCAGTTTATTTTGTGCTAGCCATCTATTTTGGACCTACCTCTTAAGTGTGGTTTTTCACACCCAGTGAAAGTTCACTGGCAACCCCTTTTTTCTTTTCCAAACATCTTCCAATCTGAGAGGGATTCTGGGTTGGGAAGAAGGGTGCGTGTCCACTTCCCCTCTCAGCACTGGGATCACATTGTGCTTAGACCCATGCAGGGCCTGTACATACTGCTACAGTCTCTGTTTCATGCTGTCAGCCCTGTTGTGCTTAGAATACCTTGTTTCCTTGATGTCCCTCATTTCAGCGGCTCTTTCTGCAAACTGTTCCACAGAGTTCCCTGACCCCTGAGGGGAGGGATTTGATGGCAACATCTTCCAAGGTCTCTCTCTCTCTCTCTCTCTTTCTCTCTCTCTCTCTCTCTCTCTCTCTCTCTCTCTCTCTCTCTCTCTCTCTCTCTCTCTCTCTCTCTCTCTCTCTCTCTCTGTCCCTCTGTCTTTCTCTCTGTCTCTCTCTGTGTCTCTGTCTCTCTCTGTCTCTCTTTGTCTGTGTCTCTGCCTCTCTGTCTGTGTCTGTCTGTGTCTGTGTCTCTCTGTCTGTGTCTCTGTCTCTGTCTGTCTCTGTCTCTGTCTCTCTCTCTCTCCACATTATTCACTTTCGGGTTTTTTTGTTTTTTGTTTTTTGTTTGTTTGTTTGTTTTTTCGAGATAGGGTTTCTCTTATACCCCTGGCTGTCCTGGAACTTACTCTGTAGACCAGGCTGGCCTCAAACTCAGAAATCCGCCTGCCTCTGCCTCCCAAGTGCTGGGATTAAAGGCGTGCACCGACACCACCCGGCTCAGTTTCAGGTTTTTTTGTTTCCATCTACTGCAGGAGGGAGTTTCTCCGATGATGACCAGGGAAGTCACTGAATTGAGTACAGCAGAATGCCATCTGGAGTGGTTTTATCACTGTGTTCCTCTAGCAGAACAGTGGTATAGGGTTTTGCCCCCAGGTCCATGCCCTGGCTGAGCCCCAGGTCGTTTGTCACCCAAACAGGATTGAATATGGGTTCCATCTCACATGGAGGGCATTGAATCGAATCACACATACTGGTTGATTACCCACACAACTTTTGTGCCACCATTGTGCCAGTATATCTTGTAGGCATGACATCACTGCAGAGTTTGTAGCTGTGTTGATATTTTCCTTTTTCTTGTGGTCACATTCAAAGTGTGTTCCAATATCATGGATACTAGACAGTACTAAACACATTGTAGCTGTGTGTAATTGCTCACAGTTATAATTTAGGTACTTGGGAGGCTGTGTCAAGAAAATTATTTAAGGTGAGCCTGGGCCACAGTATGAAAGTTGTCTAAAAAACAAACATATACCAAACAACAGCAACATAGAAATGAATAAATTGTAAAATGCTATTCGCTAAATTCTTCCACTGATTATAATAGTCACATCTAGTAAAAAATTTAAAACTCAGTGCTTTGTCTACTGTACCATATGTAATACCTCTGAAAACAGTTTAGTTGTTGTTGCTTTGAAGAAATTAAAATCATCCCTAGCTTAGAAAAAAGTTTAATCTATATAGTCCCTGTCACAACCTCTTTTTTTTCCCATGATTTATTCTTTAAAAAGAACAGTCCAAGATGTTCTTTCATTATGTAGACTATCTATCAAAGCATCTGATTGTTATATTGCTATGCAAAAACTTTTAAATTTAATTTAGTCCGTTGGCTATTTCTTGAAGATATCTCTATGCTGTTGGAATATGGTTCAGAAAGTTTTTGCATATACACATCTTGATATATGTTTTCTTCCAGTAGTTTCAGGATTTCAGCTTTTAAATTAAAGTCTTTGATGACTTTGAGTTGATTGTTCAGTAGCACAAAAAAGATAAATCTAGTTTCTTTTTTTTTTTTTTTCAGTATATCCAATTTTGTCAGCACCCTTTGTTTAATAGCCTGGTTTTTATTCCCAGTATAGTTCTTGACACATCCTGATAAAAATTCAGATGGTCTTAGCTGTGATATTTCTTCATATTCTGTTTACTGGTCCAAATTAATGTTTTTATGCCAATATCATATAGACTATGTCACTATGGCTCTATAGCATAATTTGAGGTCAGGTTTTGTGATACCTCCTGTACCATTCTTTTTCTTTTCTTTTCTTTTATTAGATATTTTCTTTATTTACATTTCAAATGTTATACCCTTTCCGAGGGTACTCCCTCACCTACCTACCCACTCCTGCCTTCCCACCCTAGCATTCTCCTACACTGGGGAATCGAGCTTTCACAGGACCAAGTGTCTCTTCTCCTACTGATGGCCAGCAAGGCCATCCTCTGCTACATATGCAGCTGAAGCCATGAGTCCCTCCGTGTTTACTCTTTGATTGGTAGTTTTTTTCCTGGGAGCTCTGGGGGTAGGGGGGGTTCTGGTTGGTTGATATTGTTGTTCCTCCTATGGGGCTGCCAACCCCTTCAGCTCTTTTCTACAACTCCTCCACTGGGGACCTCATGCTCAGTCCAATGCTTAGCTGTGAGCATCCACCTCTGTATTTCTCAGGCTCTAGTAGAACCTCTCAGGAGACAGGTATATCAGGCTCCTTTCAGCAAACACTTCTTGGTATCCACAATAGTGTCTGGGTTTGGTGACTGTATATGGGATGGATCTCCCAGGTAGGGCAGTCTCTGGATGACCTTTCCTTCAGTCTCTACTTTACATGTTGTCTTTGTATTTCCTCCCATGAGTACTTTGTTCCCCCTTTTAAGAAGGACTGGAGCATCCACAGCAGTTGAAGCTTGAGCGATCTTAGCACATTGCATCCATAATCAGTAACAGAGAGCAAAGAATGCAAGTGTGTGTGTGTGCGCTCACTTTTTTCTTTTATGTGTGTTCATACTCCAAGACTAAGCCCAAATAATGGTGCAATTCACAATGAATGAGTCTTCCTCCATCAATGAACATAATCAAGACCCCCATAGATATGTCAGTAGGTCAACCTAATTATTGAGCAAACTAACTATCACAATTAGGCATCTTAGGTAGAAGATAGATAGATAGATAGATAGATAGATAGATAGATAGATAGATATAGATAGAATAATATATATTATAAATGGGGAAAATTCTATATAGAATATAGAATAATTTTTCTATATAGAATTCTATATAATATATTCTACCTAAAATACCTAATGTATATACCTAATATATAGATGATAATCAATATAATTAAATATATGTCAGTTATATCCTTAAAGGAAAGAAAAAGCCTCATGTTATAATAATGGCATGCTTTGTTTTTCAGGAGTTAAAGGAGAGCTGGGTGATATGGGAGCCCAGGGCAATATTGGCAAGTCTGGCCCTATTGGCAAGAAGGGTAAGTTGGCCATGATATTTGGAAGTACAAACTAAAGCAAGGGAGCACATGGTGAACACATTCTTTTAATATTTTATATCATGAAAATGATCACTTTTCTTTCTTTTAAATAGCGTTCATTCTATCTCCTGGACTTGAGTCATACACAAATAATATATCCCATAGCTGATAATCAAAATAATCCATGGAATAAAATTAAGCAAGATTTCAGAACAGAATCAAACATACAGTTCTGGTAGATTCTATGTTTAACTCTCTTCCTGGATCTATGGATAGCTATTAACTCTTGCTATGACCCAATGATATTATGATTCAAACACTGTCGTGACTACTCATAAAACACAATGTAGACAAGTATAGAATAAAAAAATTAGTAATAATGTCTCCAAAATCTATAATCAAGATAGGAAACTGAAGTATATCCAAAAAATGCCCACCCCTTTGGACATAATCTGCTATAACAGTAGCCTCAATAAGTTGCTTTTTATTACTCAGTCTCCCCTTCCCTGCCATCTTCTCATAAAACTTCACAATGGTAACAAGTCTCAATTGTTCTCAAATTCATTAATTCGTTTATATATACAGGCATTGTTCCACTTTGGTTGGAAACATGAAGCTGAAGGAAAAATCAAAATGCTTTGCCAGAAGCTTGGAGATCATTCAGAAAGATAAGAGTTTTCTCAAGAAGAATTATAATCCTGAACAAAATAAGTACTAGAGGTGCCAAATGGGAAAGGAAGGCAAGATTGAGATGGGGAGAAACCGAAATAGGTCTCAAGGAATGGCAACAAGTTTTCATGTATGAGGGAAAGACATTTGAGAGAAATGTATGAAATAGTTCTACAAAGGTTCAGATTAGAGGCTCAGTGTCATGAGTGTTATAATAATGCATCCTTTACGTTATGATGAATGCATAATTCATAAACATTTGGCCCTTTTCAAAACCAATCATCTAGTAGTGCTCAACAGTGGATTCTTATAGGCAGCTTGGCAGAGTGGAGTCTGAGCTGAGGCTTGTGGCTTCTAGTCTCATCTGGAGACTCTGTGCTTCCTCTTATCCATCTCAGCCCACACTTCTCCACAATGATCCTTAAGGAGTTTTCTTCAGTGGACTGGGAAACATGAATGGACGTCCCTCTTGGATGTTCACCATTGGTTGAAATCTTTACAGCTGAGGAATGCTACAAAATCTCTTTATTGTCTGGGGCAGCTGTTGTTGCTTGAGTCTGGTGGTTTTATCAAAAAACCTGAGAAATGTTAGCTTCAGAGTTCTTCATTTGCACAGGTCTTACCATAAACCCTGAGAGGCTTACCATGGGTTTACACAGATATATAACTTAGTAAACATTTTATTTCCATCAGCTGAAATAGTTATTCTCTATATTTTTAAAGTGATTGCTCCTCCAACAGCACAATATGTAATATACTAATATATTTGGTATGTATTATATATTAAAGTATGTTTCTTTTTCAACTCTTAACCCATTTGTTGATATGGCTACCAACAAAGCATGAGTTAAGACCACTGTCTCCAGCTCTAAATTCTCTCTATCATCCTTGTATTGAATGATTTGGGAGTGGACACAAAAATTCAAGAAGTGAAAAGAGACAGGCTTAAGTGAAGAAAAACATTTAGCTTGGACTTAATTTGATATGTTTATGTAGTTTGAAGTTACTTTCATAAACAGTGAAGTTATTACTAACAAGTACAATGTAGGAATATCTTCCAAGAATACTCCCACCACCCATTGTGCGGGCCAGTACAAGTCATGAAACAGAAGAGCTGACTGTGCCCAGGCACATACAACACAAGAAATGTAGAGAAATAAACAAGGGGGAAACGCTTGACAAACCTAGGGCTGGAGATAATTTGGAGTTTTCCAAGTCAGACATCTCAGCTATACATGACAAAGGTTTTATCAAAATGTATCCTCATGATGATAGTCTGAAAATGCATATCCTATCAAGAACAAGTTGCAATGATGGAAGAACAGTAGCATAGTTAATACTCAAACAGTATCCTGACTTTAGCTATAGGGCAAGAGCTGTAGCCTACATCAAGTTAATCTTTCTGAAAATTATGACTGGCTAGGTTTTAAAAAAAAAAGTGCTGACATGTGAAGGCATGAGAGAATGGCAGCCATGTTCTGGAGCACAAGGAGTCAAAGTGAAATTAAGTTGTGGATTCTATGTATGACATTTATCAGTTCATATACAATCCCCAGTGTACAGGAGAAGCAACACTGAGAGACTCGGGTGTGACTAGAAACTTGCTCAGACTCAATTGATTCCAAAGGATTTCCAAAGAATAGAGAAGCCCAGGAAAATGCTCCATAATTTAGTTATAACTCCAGAAAAAACAATCTGAAAGTATTTAATTAAACATATACCAACTTGTGTTTTATAGCATAGTAAACTATTTATGCAAGAAAATACTTGATCATATAAACCACAAAGAATCTACTTTAAAAACATTCAACTAAAAAAAAAAAAAAACTCAAAATGTCTTTCTCAAGATTGGCAATAAGGATAGCATCTCCCTCTGTCTCCAGCTCTAATGAGCATTTCTCATGAGTGTCTAGCCAGGACACAAATACAAGAAACGAACCAGGCATCACAGGAACAGAACACAGAGAGGTTCATTACATGGAGCTGGTTTATTGCATGACCAGAAAATTGTAAATAAACTGCAGATAAGGTACTTGGATAGAGAAGAGTTTTAAGGAAGCCAAACTAATAAAAATCAATTTGACTCCTAAATACAAAGAATGAAACTAAAATAACACCATTTATCATAGTATCAAAGTTATCATGTACCTAGAAATATATTTAGTAAAAAGTATATAAGCCCTCCACAGCAAATACAACATGGTAATGGAATCAAAGGCTACCTAAGGAAATGGAAACAGAGTTACTACATCCATACTTGGTTTATACAGTTGATATTATTTTTTTAGAGTGGAAAAATCAGCTGCCTATCTCTAAATTATACTGACTTAGCTAAATATTTGTGTTTAAAAATAATTATTTAATGCATGAGTTGGCTCAGTCTATAAAGGTGATTGTTGTTTTGCATAAATATAAATATAAATGACAGAAGTCTGTCCAGGGTCATTTCAGAGATTATTGGGAATTCTATCTAAATCCCAAGCCAAAGTTTACTTAATGATATTCCATAAAATTCAAACAACAATTTTAAATGGCAAATCTTGTAACACTATATAACCAAAATCTATACTAAATTGATATTTAACCTGCTAATGGATAACAATAGAAAAATATGGTCCTTGCTTTCTCTTATTCTTATGAACATTATGTTTATAAAACTTTGTGTATTCAATAAAAGTCCTGAAACCCATAGTACAATCCTCTTGGCTCTGATTGTGTGGTACGACAACACACTGTGCAAAGTGTGCATGCTATACACTCAGAACTAGGGCTTGCAGTGAAGCCACAGGATACAACACAGGTGAGCATTGCCACCAACACCTCAGATTCATTATCTGAGTAATTTTGAATTGGCTTTTGCTCATGGCATTTTCAAAAACTTTTTATTGTTGGCATGTTTCTTAGAAAACATGCATTTACTTATTCAACCCCAAATGTGGTCATAACCTACAATTTAAGGAACTCAGCATTAGGTAACAGAGAAAGGAGGAGTGAAAAACTTTATTTAGTATGACTACTAAATAAACTCCTGAGCCTCAGAGAGAATGGATCCCAGAAATGTTGAATAATTAAATTTGGAAATGATGGGTTAACTAAACTTCCTCCTTCTGGTCAACTCCAACTTTCCTTTCATCACTCAGAGGTGCATCACCTAGAGTACACCTCCATCATTGTCTTCATGGTTTGTATTAGCCCCTGTATTATATTGGTTCCTGGCTGTGTCTTAATTAGGGTTTCTATTGCCATGAAGACATACCATAGTGAGCCTTATAAAACCTAACATTTAAACGGGGCAGGCTTATAGTTTCAGAGGTTTGATTCTGTATCACATGGTGGGAAACATGGCATCATGCAAAGAGGCGTGGTACTGGAAAAGGAGCTGAGAGTTCTACACCTGGAGAACAGATCTACATCTGCAGGCAGAACAAAATGAACTGTCTTGAGCTTGCGAGACCTCAAAGCCCACCCCCACAGTGACAGACTTCCTCTAAAAAGTCACATCTCCTCCAATAAGGCCATAACTCCTAAAGACCCATTCCTTATGGGCCAAATATTCAAAAACATGAGTCTATAGGTACCATTCATATTCAAACCACCATATGGGGTACAAGATGAAAAAAGTATTTATTGGATCTGTTGACTTTAAAAATATAAACAGGTCCATCCATTTCCCCAAGAATTTCATAAATTCATTGTTTTTAATAGCTGAGTAGTACTCCACTGTGTAGATGTACCACATTTCCTGTATCCATTCCTCTGTTGATGGACATCTGGGTTGTTTCCAGTTTCTGGCTATTATAAATAAGTCTGCTATGAACATAGTGACAGTACCCGACTAATACAGAAGTAGAGGTTCACAGCCATCCATTGGACTGAGTACGGGGTCCCCAATGAAGGAACTAGAGAAAGGTCCCAAGGAGCTGAAGGGTTTGCAGCCCCTTAGCATGAACAACAATATGAACTAACTAGTACCTTCAGAGCTCCCAGGGACTAAACTCCAACCAAAGAGTACACATGGGGGGACTCATGGCTCCAGCAGCATGTGTATAGCAGAGGATGGCCAAGTTGGTCATCAATGAGAGGAGAGGACCTTGGCCCTGTGAAGATTCTATGCCCCAGTGTAGGGGAATGCCAGGGCCAGAACATGGGAGAGGGTGGGGTGGTGATCAGGGGGAGAGGGGAGGGAACAGGGGATTGTTTTAGTTCTGTTTTTTTATTTTTTTATTTTTTTCTTATTTTATTTTATTTTTTTTTCTTTTGGAGGGGAACCTGGGAAAGGAGATATTGTAAATAAAGAAAATATCTAATAAAAAATTTTAAAAATTTAAAAAAACAAAAATATAAACAGGAGCCTGGTGAGATAACATGGTGGGTAAAAGAGCTGGCTGAGCAAACCAAGGTTAAAATCCTGAAGACGAATTTTAAAAGATAGTGTGGCAACTGGCACCTGTAATCCCAGCAATGTGGTGATAGGAAAGGGAAGTGGAGGCAGGAGGATCACTGGAACATGCTGGTCACCAGTAAGGTTCCAGGTCTAGTGAGAGACCTGGTCTGAAAAGATAAGTCATGGTAGAATAGGACAGTCAATGTCCTGCTCTGGCTTCTGTAACCACACATACACAGGCATGCATGCCCACATACACAGGTGTACATGTAACCTACTCATATACATAAATACACATATGCCCACAAAATGTGTGTGTGTGTGTGTGTGTGTGTGTGTGCATGTGCATGTGTGTGTTCACATATAAACTACCTGAGGACTATAATTTCACCTTTATGCCTATAACACAGTAAAAATGTTCTAAAATTTTTTTTGTATTAAGAATGCCAAAAACTTGGCTATGGATATAGCTGAATGTTAGCAAGCTTGCCTAGAACACGCTCTGTGTTTCACACACAGAAACACACACATTTACCAATACATATGTATTCATATGTCTAATCAAAAACTGAATGATAAAGCATACTATTTCCTACGAGGTAACCTGAATTTTCACTCTTTTCTTTTAAGAACCACTTTTCTACACTACAAGTTCTAGGATTGGCTGCCAAGATTTCCTTCCCCTCTAGAGATGTGTCATAAAAATTTATGAGCATGTCTTAAGAAAAATGGAGATGCAGTATTTTGGCTTACCTGGATTAATTTCATTTTTAATCAGTACTTGGAAATTTATTGTCCTTCTTTGGCCATGGCCCTCCTAAGTTTTTCACTGGCTTGGATTAATCTCGACTTTCTCTCTAGGCTGACCTTAATGCTGTCACCTGCATGGTTAAGGTAGCTTTCCAGATGTCAATACTTCATTTTAAGAATAAGGAATAAGAATGATTTAGTATAGGTAAATTCAATCTCATAGCAAAGTAAATGTTTTCACTGAAGGCCAATAATCTTTCTTACACTGAAAGCATTCTGATTTCTTTTGTTCCTCTGAATGTGACCTCTGATTCTTTACTTAAGAGACTTGTTGTAGGCATATTCCCAATCACAGTCTGAATAAGATTTTGCAGGTGACTTGAAATCATAATTAGGAAAGATAGATATACCAAGCCCAAATATTCAGTAAGCAAGAGAAGGATGCAGTTTGAGTACTTTACTCTGAGCTCAGGTTGGCTCAGCATCCTCTGAATAGAGCTGCCAGTGGGAATTCCATTAAAAGATGGGATTGCTTCATTTACTCCCCTAATGACTTATCATTTTAGGTATCATTATTCCCATTTAAGATGGAAAAATACAGACTTAAGAACATTCAGCAGCCTGTTCACAAAGCACCAGACACACAATTCACACATGTGGGCATTCACTTTCACGGCAGTGTCTTCCAATTTGTCACAAAAGGAAAGGACTTCATGTCCATAGCGATTACAGCTTCTCAGAATAGAAGAAGCCACATATCAATTCAAGAAACCATGTCCCCCCAAAAATCAGACCAGGATGGTGCTGCCGTGTAGCCTTTTCTGCTGTGATTTACAAGGGTCTTTTCCTGTTCTGACCACCTACAAGGCTTTTGGTTTATTTTGAAATGTTAGTACATCATAATGTCGATATCCTTGTTCTCTTGTGAGTTTTTATTTCCTTAAAAGCCAATCCTTCTTCCAAAGCAAATATGGACCTTTCTTATTCCTGATTTGCAATGAATTCCAAAGCCTCAGATAATGATCCAGAGACTTTATTCAGCATGAATTTGTTCCCAATTCATATATTCTTTGGTTTTTATTTTTTTACAATGCAGCCATTGCCCCACTCCCAAGTTCCTCATCCCATTCCTTCTCCCCTTCATATCCCAAAGGATATTCCCCACTCCAGACTTCTGCCCTCCCTTGGGCCTCAAGTCTCTCCAGGATTAAGCATGTCTTCTCCCAGTGACACCAGATGAGGCACTCCCTGGTTGTGTCTGGGGCCTCTGATAAGCTCTAGTGTGCTGCCTGGTTGGTAGCTCGGTGTCTAGGGTCTCCCAGGGGTCTGGATTAGTTTAGACTGCTGGTCTTCCTATGGGGTCACCCTTCCCTTCAGTTTCTTCCATCCTTCCCCTAATTCAACCATAGGGGTCCATGAATTCAGTCCAATGGTTGGGTGTAAGTGTCTGTGTCTGTCTCAGTCAGCTACTAGTTGGGCCTCTCAGAGGACAGCCATGCTAGGTTCCTGTCTATAAGTATACTGTAGTATTAGTAATACTGTCAAGCCTTGGTGCACCCACATGAGATGGATCCCAAGTTGGGCCGGCCACAGGACTGCCTTTCCCTCACTCTCTTCTCCACTTTGGTCCCTGCAGTTATTTTAGACAAGAATAATTCTGGGTCAGAAAATTTGACTGTGGGATGGCAACCCCATCCCTCCACTTGTGGCTCTATCTATCTGCTGGAGGTGGTCTCTTCGAGTTCCCCACTGTTGGCATTTCATCTAAGGTCACTCTCATTGACTCCTGAGAGTCTCTCACCTGCCAGGTCTCTGGTACATTCAAGATGGTCTCCCTACCTCCCACCCCATGAAGCCATATATTTCCATTCATTCTGCTGGTCCTCTGGGCTTCTCTCTTGCCCTCCCTCCATATCTGATCCCCTTCTTCCCTTCCCCTCCCCTCTTCTACCTGGAGACCTCTCTCTCTCTCTCTCTGTCTCCCCTGATTATTTTCTTCCCCCTTCTTAGTAGAATTGAAGCATCCTGTTTCTGCTTGTTAAACTTTGTAAGGTCTGTGATTTGTATCCTGGGTATTGTGTACTTTTTGGTTGATGTCCACTTATTAGTGAATATATACTATGCATGTCCATTTGGGTCATACATGTCATGGGTCATTTTATGTTGAAGTCCTTGATCCACTTGGACTTGAGCTTTGTGCAAGGTGATAAAGATGGATCTATTTTCATTTTTCTACAGACAGACTGTCTGTTAGACCAGCACTATTTATTGAAGATGGTTTCTTTTTACCATTGTATATTTTTGGCTTCTTTGTCAAAGATCAAGTGTCCATAAGAGTGTGCATTTATTTCTGTGTCTTTAATTCTATTCCGCTGATCAACTTGTCTGTCTCTGCACCAATATCATGCAGTTTTTATTATTATTGCTCTGTAGTACATCTTGAGGTCAGGGATGATGATTTCCCCAGAAGTTCTTTTATTGTTAAGAATAGTTTTCGCGGGCTAGAGAGATGGCTCAGCTGTTAAAGACTAGGCTCACAACCAAAATTATAAGAATTGTTTTCGCTATCCTAGGTTTTTTGTTTTTCCATATAAAATTGAGAATTGCTCTTTCCTGTGTCTGTGAAGAATTGTGTTGGAATTTGGGGGGATTGCATTGAATCTGTAGGTTCCTTTAGGTAGGATGGCCATTTTTACTATATTAATCCTACCAATCCATGAGCATGAGAGATCTCTCCATTTTCTGAGGTCTTTGATTTCTTTCTTGAGAGATTTGAGGTTCTTGTCATACAGATCTTTCACTTGTTTGGTTAGAGTTACATCAAGTTATTTTATATTATGTGTGACTACTGTGAAGGGTGTTGCTTCCCTTTTTTTTTTTTCTCAGCCCATTTATCATTTGTATAAAGGAAGGATACTAATTTGCATGAGTTAATTTTATATCCAGGCAGTTTACTGAAGTTGTTTATCAGCTGTAGAAGTTCTCTGGTAGAATCTTTTGGGGTGCTTATTTATATTTTCATATCATCCTCAAATAGTGATACCTTGACTTCTTCTTGCCCAATATTTATCCCCTTGCTCTCGTTTTGTTCTCTTATTGCTCTAACTAGAAGTTAGAGTACTGTATTAAATAGGTATGGAGAGTGTGGGCAGCCTTGTATTGTCCCTGATTTTAGTGAGATTCTTTCAAGTATCTCTCCATTTAGTTTGATATTGGCTGTTGGTTTGCTGTATATTGCTTTTATTGTGTTTAGGTATGGGCCTTGAATTCCTGGTCTCTCCAATGATTATGATTCTATTTATGTGTTATTGTAAAACATTTTAATGTGGCAATCCATATGATAGCTGAACTAACAATTAACTAATGGATAGATGGGTAATATACAGAATGGACATAATGCAAATGGAAGATTAATTTGTCAGGAAGCTAAAATGAGATTTTTTTATGCTACTCAGAATATGATGAGAATTTTTACACATCAATTGTTGACTTCTGGAGTATCCATTTAATAATTTTGGATTATGGTTGATCACAGGGAACTACAACTATAGAAATCAAATGTAAGAAGATTTTTGTTATCTATATTTATTTTATGTGGCTTATAAGACTTATCTAGAATATTTATCATTTCTAACTTCTCCTGATCCTACCCTTTCCAGTATCTGCTAACTATTGTCCTACTGTCTGCATCTACAAGACTGACTTTTTCCACTTCCGTATATGAGTAAGATCATGGGAGTTTTGTGTTTCTTTACCTGGCTTATTTCGCTTAGATAACATTTTCACTTTATTTGACTTCATCAGATCATCAGGCAACTCATCTGTGAGCCATTCTGAACTACAAAGTCAGAAATGGTTGAGTTTGAATACCAACCCTGACATTCAAACTGTTGAGCATGTTATTTGCCTACACGAACCCAAATTCCTTCAGTTGTAAAATGAAGGCATCAGATTGCCCACCTCATGGTATTTAATCTGATAGTTGAAGTGAAGCATGTAGAATGGTTGGCAGCTTATTTATATCTAATAAAGGTATGTGTCCTTTCTTCTGTTAACTCATTCTCACAGTCTTCTCTAATTTACATTTGAGGGAATGAAGAATCTTTAAAAAACAACTAATACGTGAGCAATCTCCCTCAGCAAGGACTTGACATGTTCTCATGTGTTTGTCTGTTTGTTTGTTTCTCTCACCACCCGTATGATGTCTATACCCTTCTATCTACTGCTGCTGCTTGGTTGTCTGGCTTAATTGCAAATTACTCCATCTTTCCTACTAGTGTCCTATCTCTTCTGACTCCCTCTTAGGTATCATGTTTGTTAGAAGTGTCTCTCCCAGACTTACCATGTTATGTGATTACTGAGTTCAGCATTGTCCACAGGCAAGTTCTGAGACTTCTACTTTCACACCTGCACAGCACCCTGAAGGTCAAGGGCCTCTTTCCTTCTGTTATTCAAGCACCTACATGCATGACATCACTGTAAAGAAAGTATTCATATAGATCAGCTTAGAAAGGCATGGGAAATAAACCCATGGTATCCCATTCAAAATACTCTCTTCAACATATAAGAATCTTAATGAAAAGAACTCAGAAGACAGAGTTTGTCTAAGACAGAGGGTGTCAGCAGAATGACACCCTCAGAGCAGATGACAGAAGGAACCTGCAGGCTTTACAGTGACCTTGTGAGAGATGACATCATACAGAACCTATTGGATTATATGCCCAACTTCCTGCCTTCCCTTAGTTCTTATTCAGGTAGGACTGCCTCCTACTTCTTCAAACTGGGTGACCTCCAGCCTGTGTTTATCCTTGGCAATGTTTTCTTATATTGACAGATCACCTTTAATGCATGAAACCGTATTTCACCCTGCTCAGTGTCTTCTCTTTTGATCCCCAAGAATCTCAGCCAAACATGTTCTCCTGGAAATCAAAAGCCTTTCCTTTCAATTATTGTGTCTGATGTGGGCTTCAGGAGTTATTTTGAAGTTTTAAAATAGAACCAATATTTTTTTTATTTCTCTCTCCCTGTTTCAAAAGCCCTGCTTCTTTGAGAATTATTTTTTGGAGGCTTCTGACTAAGTAATACAATGACCCCATAGAAAGAACAGAAAGAAAAATTACCAAGGTTGACATTTAAGTCTAACGTGATATGACTCTGAAGAGCAGATATTTGCATGTGTTACTTCCTTCCTAAAAATTGTAAATGCCTTGAAGTCAGATATTGAATCTTGTCCTTCTGTACTTTCTCCAAGAACCTAGCTGTTTGTCTTATACAAAACAAATAGCAAATATTTCTTGAAATCATTTGGGGAAAAAAAAACCCTGTGTTTTTGTTTTTGTTTTGTTCTGTTTGCCAAGGTCAAAGCCACATAGAATGACCTGGAAGATAGTAACTACAGGTAACTCAGTGTGTTAATTAGTGGATACAGATTTGCAAAGCAATTGTATTTTTAAAATTAAAATCATGCTGTCCATTGTATTGGCATTGTTACTAAGGTGAAGTCCATATTATCAGCAAGATAAGTACCACAAATTCTATTGTTCTTTCTATATCCTGCAGGAATTTCAATGATCAATCTAAATAAATCGTGGCTCACCTGATTATTTATGCTTATGAACAACCCAAAGCAAATCAGTGGTAAAACGCCAAGAGCTACTAGTTGGAGATGATGAAAATAAAATTCGGAGGCTATTTCCTTTGGTTTTAGAGGTTTTTAGGTGATATCAGCTTGAAATAATTCACTGTTATATAGTTATTGTGGGTTTTTTTTTCTGTTTCTATTTAGGTGATAAAGGGGAAAAGGGTCTGCTTGGGATTCCTGGAGAAAAAGGCAAGGCAGGTATGAACGCCATGCTCATTTCGTTTTTGTTGTTTTCTGACACTACTCCAAATGTGTCCAGCTCAAAACTCCATGTACAACAAACAAAACAAAACAAAACAAACAAACCCAGAAACCCTTTCCAGGCCTTCAACCTTATTTCCATGGACTAGAGGACATAGAGAGAGAAATTTCCTATCTGCACACTGGTGACTTTCCAAGCCCTGGGGAAAGGAATAAGGGCACATTCCACCTCTGATGTGCTCATAGTGAGAAGCAAGCCCAGCATATCAGGGACTAGAGCTCAGCGTCTGGAACCAAGAGAAACGTCCATCCCAGAAACTGCATCAGCAGCTATGCCTTGAGTCCAGAGCATCTGAGCCAAATGCTGGCCTGAGATTGGCCTCCAGTGCTGATCTTTTAAGGCTATGAAGCCTACCCTGCATGAGCTGGAGGAGTCCTCGGAGAACTCAGCTTGCAATGTTTGATATGAAGAAGGAAATTAGGTTATTTAGGGGAAATTCCCATTGTTTCTATTCACAATGCTTAGTGAAGACTCGTTACCAAATAGCCAAATATTCCCTCTGTTTATCTGTGTCCATGGATTAATTAAAGCATTGGGTATTTTTCCATTTGCCTAATACAATCAGTTTAACTTTTCATACTTTCAAGCAATAAAGAAATCGAAAACTATATGCAGCAACCATTAAACAGGCATAAGAGAGTCATGTGAATTTACCACCACTTTCTTTGATTCTGCTTCTCCTCACTACAACACATGGCAGGTAGAAAACTGGGTGAGCGAAGCAAGCAGCACAAGTTACAATTATGCTTACCCAGTAAACTACAAGTTACAATGATGCTTACCCAGTAAACTATAAGTTACAATGATGCTTACCCAGTAAACTGGACAGCCGCCTTTTAAAGGCCAAACTGCATCTGTTCACAGGATTTAAACATAGGTTTTGAAACTGGACAGCTAGACTCTACATGGATAATCAGAGTTAATGTGTGATTGAATCATGAAAATTTCCTGTACCTTTGGGAGGGCTGTGTGAGCTCATGAATAATGCAATGACACAAAAGAAGCCGGGCTGCAAATACATTTTAAGGAAGCTGTAAGAAGTTTCTCCTGAAATTGAGCAGACCATTTCAAATTGAACAAAAATGCCAAATGGCTCACCATCTCTGGGTAGCAGTTCACCTCATTCATTCCCTATAAAATCCTCATTTAGAGTTGTTTTTATTTTATTTTATTTTTTTAACAGACAAAGGCTTGTCTTATTTTAATGACTGATCCACGTGAGGCCACAGCCAGGCCACTATGTACAGACACGAGGGAAGCTTTATTTCTTGGTCTCTTCCTCCTTGGACAGAGTCTTGATGCTCTCTTCCTTCTTGGCCTAGAGAGGCTCCTCCCAGCGCTTTTCGAGCTTCCTTCATCTTATACCTGTGAGCCTCAGCCTGGTCATCCAGTAACTTCTTCAGGCCTTGTCTGCCTTCAGTTGGTGGATATGCTCCATGAGAATCCGCTTGTTTTTGAATGTGTTCCCTTTGACCTTCAGGTACAGGCTATGGTACATATGGCGGTCAATCTTCTTAGATTCCCGGTATCTCCTGAGAAACCGGAGCAGGATCCACATTCTTCTCATCCAGGTCACCTTCTCTGGCATCTGAGCATTGGCAGTACCCTTCTTCTTCCCTATGCCCATATGCCTGCCCTTCTGTCGGGCCAAGGTGTTTTTCTGGCAGTAAGACCTGGAATGAACAGTAACAGGCTTCCAGACAATCAGCCCATCTTTGATCAGTTTCCTAATCTGCAGACGGGAGTTGGCATTGGCAGTTTCATTGGTCTCATTGGGGTCGGACCAGATCTTCTTTTTTCTACAGCAGAGGATAGAGGCAAGCCCCTTCTGTAACCTGATCATATTCATGGCTGCAGATACAGCAGCCTAGAGTTGTTTTTAAAAACTTATTCCACTCTTTTTTTTTTAATTTATATATTGTTATTTTTATGTGCATTTGGTGTTTTGCCTCCATATACGTTTGTGTAATAGTGTCAGATTTTGGAGTTACAGACAGTTGGGAGCTGCCATGTGGATGCTGGTATTTGAACCTGGGTCCTCTGAAAGAGTAGTGAGTGCTCTTACCCATTTCTCTAGCACCCCATCCCTTTTCCAAACATTTCTAAGAGACACTTTATGAACTTTTTAAGAGAAAATAATAAATTGGTACCCTTGTTTAAACATACAGCAATTCATAGTGATATGTAACCAAGCTAGAAAATGGTAGAAAACACTGAGAATAGAGAAATGGTCCTCTCCAACAGGTCATGGTGTGCTTCAACATGAACTGACAGTTTTGTCCTTATTTGCAAGGTACCATCTGTGACTGTGGCAGGTATCGGAAAGTGGTTGGACAACTGGATATTAGTGTTGCTCGTCTTAAGACATCAATGAAATTCATCAAGAATGGTAAACATAGTGCTTTGCTGTTTCACATATACTAATCTGGTCTTTTAACACTATATTCCTTAGCAAGAAATACCTTGGGTCAAGCAAAGTATCATAGTTCAAAAGACTCTCAAAAGATTGAGTATCCTCTCAGATTCCAATATTTTTAATTTCACTCTACAGATTCAGTCATATGTGTGTGGTGTTTCAGTAGGAAAGGGGACTTTGCTAAAAGTAGGTGTTAATCCCACTAAATGGGAGTAAAGATAATTATTCAAATTCTTTGGTCAAATTAAGCAAGTTTTATTTTCTGTCACACAAGGCTATCTCCCTAAACTGGGGTTGAGAAAATAGCATCAAACAATGGAAGAAGTTGGGCTTATATAGCCCAAAATACTATAGGCCTAGGGGGGTTCCAAGGTTTTTTGGATATGTAGGAACTTAGCAGAACATTTCAAAATTATTTTTCAGAACATCTTATCTTATCAGGGTGGAGGGCATGTGGAACATGCCAAATTCCAGAAAACGGTTCAAGACCTGGTCAAATCCAAGTTTTTCAGAAACAGGAATGAACTTACTCTGACTTCATAACAAGGTGGCTTTTAATCTTAAAATGGTTTGAGGCTGGTCCATCAAACAGAAGGAGAAAAGAGGAGAGCTGAGCAAGCCATGCCCAAAGAAGAATGGACACATATTGAAACAGAATCTCTGATACTATCCTGGTAGCAAGGGCTACATACTTGAGTGCTCTGGATAACTACTAACAACAGAGCATTTGCTGCTTTTCAGTATTATGTTCTATGTGTGTGAGCCACCTGAACATGAAGAATGCCATGTCCAAGGATACAGAGAGCAGAGTAGTTTTTCTGACTCCCCTTCCCCATAATACATTCAGTACAAGTCTTACATGATCCTATAAATTTTTCAGTTTGATCATTTTTTTGCCTCTTGTCCATTTTCCCACACTAGTGATTACCAAAGTCTTCAACTTGGAAAGGGCTTTGCTGAGAGAGTTTTATTGAAGACAAAACTGATGCAGTGACTATGGTCAATTTCATCTCACTGAATTTTCACTTAGTGTAATACAGATTATGTTTTGCACATAAGTAGAAGCAAGCAGATACCATTGATTGCTCAGAGTCACAATGTAATGGCAGAGGCATAGGAAATATCAAAGCTTACCTAAGCAACTTAATTGGTTATAACTTCTAGTTGGAAGTCATAATAAGATTCTGTATCTTGCATCTGGAGAGATGGCTCAGAGGTTAAGAGCTTGTACTGTTCTTTCAGAGGAACCCGGTTCAATTCTGACCACTCATGTCAGACAGTTCACAACCACCTGCAACTCCACTTCCAGAAAAATCTGACACCATCTTCTGATTTCCATGGGCACCCTCATATAACATTCCCTATTCAGAAAGAGACATACACACATAGTCATAAACAAAAATGAATTTAAAGATAAAATTCTACATTTTACATCACTCAGGCTGTCATTAACACATCACAACCAAAAGTTATAACTCTTCAGCAGTTACAGATTTCTTAGTGAAGTTAAAGACCCCAAAATGAATACAAACCACAAAGGCAGTATTATGAATTGGAAGTCATTTTCAATATCTAGTTGTATCCTGAAAATTCAGTAATGAAATCTCCCCTATAACTGTGTGGTAATCTCAATTATTGTGTATACCCATATTCGAAAAACTCCTGAAGTAGACAAAAAAAAATCTTTATTATTCCCATATTGTCTATTGAATTTGCTTGTAATAAGAATTTGGCATTTCTTAGAATGTTCTACACATTAGGTTGAAGAGCATCAGACTGACCTCAAGACATTTACAGTTCAATGGAAGATATGCACAAGCAGGCAGAGTAGACTATGCTGAGTGGTATTGAACGGAGATAGGAGAAGACAATGAGTACATAGAAAACCTCATGTCCACTAAGGGGCATTGGAAAAGCTTCATATGGAAAGGCTCATTATCTCTGAGATGTAAAGACCATCAGCATCTTCCCAGGGTGGGTGGTAAAGAAAAATGCCACATACACCTGATTCAAAAGTGGTGAGATACTCCAAGTAGCCGCTCATGTTAACTGGGCTTTTGTTACCAGGGATGCTATGAGACAAGTATGTGGGAAGGTAAGGAGGAAGGCGAGAGAGAACAATGGTAGACTTTCATTTTGTACCCAATAAACAGAAAGGCACAGAAGAAATTAAATGAGCAACTGCCTCATTATAACCTTACACAAGAGCTCTTGAATGCTCTGAGTACATTGAAATGTAACAATATTATATAGGAATTTGCTTCTTGTTGTATTGAGACACATTATGCTATTCTTCCTCTCCTCCTTGCAGTTATAGCAGGGATCCGGGAAACTGAAGAGAAATTCTACTACATTGTGCAGGAAGAGAAGAACTACAGGGAATCTCTGACCCACTGCAGGATCCGGGGAGGGATGCTAGCCATGCCCAAGGATGAAGTTGTTAACACTCTTCTTGCTGACTATGTTGCCAAGAGTGGCTTCTTCCGAGTGTTCATTGGGGTGAATGACCTTGAGAAAGAGGGGCAATATGTGTTCACAGATAACACTCCACTGCAGAACTACAGCAATTGGAAGGAGGGAGAACCCAGTGACCCCTATGGCCATGAGGACTGTGTGGAGATGCTGAGCTCCGGCAGATGGAATGACACAGAGTGTCATCTTACTATGTATTTTGTCTGTGAGTTTGTCAAGAAGAAAAAATAATTTTCCTCATGTAACACAGTCATCTTTTCCATGGGTCTTCTTCTCACAGTTACTTTTATCCATTTTTGCCTTCCTAATTACATTGCTCTTGCTAAAATGACATAAGGGCTCTGCCCCCACTATCTTCTTCTGTGCTAATTGTGACAATTCTGTACATGATGTTTACTTAGACTATTCTTGGGGCTCTTTCTCTTGCAGCTCTATTTAACCCTTTGGCATAACAGGAGAAAGACACTAGAACTCAGAAGGGGAAGGGAGAGGCAGCTCTGAAACAATACAAGTTATAGTCTTTCTGTTAAATTGTTCCCTGCTATTAATGACCCCATTTTATTTCATGAATGTGTTCATGTATACATTCTTCACCTCAGCATTAAATAATCAAGAGGAAAGGGTTCAAGCCTTTAGAGTGCTAAAGTGCTCACTTCTCCAGGGTCCCTCCCCCTTCCAGCTAATATGTCACTCACAGAGAAATTTCATGGGAGGCCTTTCACTCTCTGTAAATTAATGTTGCTGGAGACGCCCTTTCTACTATTTTGACATCACAGAGATATGTCCAGCACAGCATTTGGAATGTGCTTAAAATCCTCATTTATTGAGTTGGCAACAGTTTGCCTTGAGTTGCAAATCAAACCTCAAGGCAGCTTTCATCTTGCATTTGAAAATAAACAGTTGAACAAAACTCTAGCTTCTCTCCTTAGAAACGGATGCCCTGCTTATGGGTTGTGACACATGATTAGATTGTTTAAAATGCTGGCAAAACAGTTAATGACACAAGAGAAACAGATCAACAACATATGTTCTCCTTAAACCATCTGTTTGTGACTTTGCCCATGATTAACTAACTGGTGGTGAGAAGAGATTACTGGCATTGGCTATGTGAATTCAACAAGACTCATAAGTCTAAGTCCTATGGAGTCCAGAAAGATGACATAAATAGATGAGGGGGGGCCATGAGGCCCCTAATCCACTAGTCACAGCCTGGTTTTTGAAGGAGCCAACTACTTCTTAGCCACTGTTGTTGCTGCCACCAAGGACCCAGAATTATTGCAAGTCAGTATCCTGACATTTGAACTGAAGTCAAATGGCTGGAACTTTATAACTCCATATTTCAAAGTGTTGACAATTAATCAATATCTAGCCAAGACTGTAAGACCTACAAATGTCTGTTAAGTAAATTATGAACTTTCCATTTCCATCTCCGGGGAAAGTTCTGAAAGTTCTAATTTTGCCAGGTGTCATTAGGAAATGACGACTTCAACGTCAGGTCTCCCATGAATGCCTTATTCATTTCAGCTCAATAGGAGAAATTTGTTAAATTTTTGACATTTATCAGGTTATTAAAGTAGTTACAGAGTCTCTTTTGAGAATGTGGCATAGGGTATTTTGAAGGCCGATCAGTTTAATATAATTACAAATCAGGGCATCACGCCAAATGCCAGCCAAGATCTCAAAAAATTGGAACATTCAGAAACATGTGGAGGAGAAGAAAAGGCTGAAATAGGAAGGAGAGGGAGGCAGCCAAGAGCAAACCCAGCCTAGGGCGTCTCCTGTTGGATTCATGTTTACAATTGCTCTGAGTCCCTGAAGTTTGGATATTTTGAACATATGCCAAATGCTATCATTTCTATTATAAATTTATAATGCTAACAATCATTCTCTCAGTAACTCATCTCAGTTTGGAGGACACTTCTCAGAGTAGATGACAGGTTCAAGTAATAGGATCCATCCATTCCTGCCTGGAAAAACTTCTTAAGACAGTACATCAAAGCTTCATGAAAATGAGTACCTTTTTCTATTTGTCTTTCAGGTGAGAGTGTCAGTATAGAATCCAGGCTGTCATTAAACTCGAAATCTTCCTGCTTCATCCTCTTGGATGTTGAGTGACAGCTATGCAATACCAAGCCCAGTTGAGAGTAGAACATTCAACATGTCCTGTGTTCTAGGAAAACCTCTACACCTTCCTCAAGGCGGATGTTTACCGCCATTTTCCAGTGAAAACACTGCCGCTCTAAGAAGCAAAGATATTAACAAATTGGTGCAGTTGAGAGAAAAGCAAGTTTCTATCCTGGTCCAAGCTGAAAGTTCCCTGGATTGCATACTTAGAAGGTAGCAATGTAGCAAGGTCTGTTTGTTAGGGTGTAGGGGGTTGAGAAATGAAGTGAGTGGCATCGCTGAAGGCACTGTCTACAGAGACTGAGATTTGCAGGGGTTATTGCTGAAGAGAGAGTTGGTAGTGTGGGTTCATTTAGGGTGATACACCTGTGTCAGCACTGCACAAAAGTCCAAACTCTAAATCTGGCCATCACAGCTGCCTAAACGTCATTGCTGACTGTGACTCTTTCTAGCCATGTTCTGGGGATATTTTAAATGTCCTTTACCTTGTATCCACATCATTTTCTCTTTACAGAGAGCCCCAACAGCGAAGGAGGAGTTATAGTGAGGAATTGGGAAGAGTATCAACTAGACACAGTATATGGGTGCCACAGGACTCAGACATTACTACTAATTACATGTGCTATGGGGTATGTGAGATATATACAATATTTTATATATATTTAAGTAAATGGAAATGTACATCAGTACATTGTAAATGGAAAACCTATATTTAATTACATAGAATATGAGTTTTAAAACATAAAAGTAAAATCTCAGGAATCTGGAGGGATATCTCAGTGGCCAAGAGCCCATGGGAACCCTAGTTAAGTTCCCAGAATCCACATTATATGGTTAACACATGTCTGTAATTGCAACTTCAAGGGCTCTAACACCTGGAGTGGAAGTTTCTGGTTTCTTTAATAACAAAATTATGTCATGTGATGTTTTCTGGAAGCTGTTTTGTGAGAGGGCATGTGATGTTTTGTTGAAAACAGACACTTAAGAGGGTATGTGATGTTTAGAAAGAATATAAATGAATCCCCACAAGCAGTGAAAGGTTACTCTTGCATTGCAACATTGTGCCAGACTTTTCTGGTCTTTCCTGGTCTTTGTCTTGATTTTGTAGAGCTAAACAAGCCAAAGAATGTCTCATGGTATTCCAGCTGATTCTGACCTTTTATTCTGATTTGTGGCAATTCAGAGCAGCCTTGAACTTTCTGAAAGCTACTACTACTGATTCATGTTTGATGTATGTTATTAGACTGGACTGCTGGTATCCTGACAATGAAGAGTGGAATCACTCCAAAGAATTACTTCTAAACAGGCCCACATCCCTCTTTTCCTATTAACTTTTTTTCTCCCCTACCTCTGGTTCGTGGGGCTAGAAGGAAGATTGAAGCATTTAAGAACCCAAAATAAAGTAGATTTTGACAAATCTAAGCCTACGGACACTATTATCTGGACTCCATATACACCTACCCTCCCATGTGAACAGTCTCACACATACATGCACATACATGCACAAAACTGTAGAAGTAAAACAAATCTTTTTTAAAAAAATAAAACTGTTAGTTGTGCTGCCTTTAGAGTACCAGGCCTTCACACTATGGCTGAATCCTTTCGTGTATGAGGAAGATATCCCATATCAATGGGGATTGAAGAAGAACTATTTCCCATAGATCCTTTATACATAAACCTTTACATGTATAAGGATGTGTTTCACAGTGACTCTAACAGATGCTCATTCAGTCAGTATTTCTATGCTTTGGGTAATTTAATAAGCCTTTGTGACAAATTAAAATACATTTCATCTAATTTGCACTCATTATCCTTGTTCTGCATTTTGCTGCTTATAATTGAGAAGCCTAACCCTGAGATCAGCTGGGGAATCAACAGCACGCTCTGAAGAAGAGATGATACAGGAGAAAGAACTGTCCTTGCCATGCCAAACAATACCAAAGTGATATTCAGTACCACAACATTCTCAAATACTAAATAGTTTCCATCACAACCAATTAATCTGAATTGTGTTCATTAGACACAAGAGGCAAGGATGAAAAGTAAGGGTAGTACTCAATCAACTGGGACATCTCAATCATAGATAATTTATTCAATGTGATGGAGTGAGTGTATTGTACAGGATCTAACATCTGGAGAAGACACTATAAATAAATGGTTTGCAAATCCCATAGAAAGGGTTAATGGCAGGACTCTTGAAGCAATGGGAGAATGAAGTCAAAATTAGAGTCCATGTTCACAAAAGCACAATGCTTTCATGGGAGAGTAGTTAAAATAAGCTGTGTTTAGGATAACAACAAAATTTGTTAACTTCAGCATCGATCATCTACAGTGTGGTATATCTGTTATGTTTCTAGTGGTACTGTGTTGGGAACTGGTAAACACCATGGAGAAGACAGCTCAGATTTCCACCTCATGAGCAGAACTTAGTTCAAGTTCTTTGTACACCAAGTCTATGGTAATGAGGTTCAAGATTAAAGGCATTGCCAAGATTATATAAGGCATGCTGCTTTTACATCTGTGTTGTTTTAACATAATATCTCTTCTACAGTATGCTAAAATAACTTGGCTGAAGAAATTTTGTAGGAGGATTTACATCACCCTTTCTCAAAGAGTAACATTGACACATCTGTTCAAATATATTAATTCATCTATTTTGGCTTACTCATTTTTTATGTGAACAAGATGTCCCATGTCAATGTGTATATCCACCCACATTATTTCCTTACAAGATAGAATATGTCTTTGTGTTTGTGAATGAATGAATATTGACAAGTGGCAAATGTCTCTTGCTCAATCATTCTGCTGACTTATACCAGACAGTCAGTAAAATTTTTATTTGCCCAGATTGTCAGTTTTATAGTGAAACATGAAAAGGATAACAAAGTGACTACCTCATTTTATAGTGGACTAAACTTGATTATAACAAACCTTACCTAAAATTTGCAGTAACTTTTGGGAAATAGAGAAGATTCCTATTTAACTCTCTGTCATATACATTCTTCTCATTATGAAACTTAGTGTGAGTGTGTGTGTGTGTGTGTGTGTGTGTGTGTGTGTGTGTGTGTGTATATAAAGCTTGAAAAAAGAAAGGGTGTGTTTTAGAACTAAACACTTTCAGGAAATGTTAATGTTTGACTTTTGTGACCATAGCACTGTTGGGGAATGCACATCCTTCAATTATTGAGGAAATATTCTAATGGCACTTGAGTTCCCTATATCTCTCTATTTTATATAACAGAGACCTTGCATGTGCAAAGAAGCTTAGAAAACAAAGAAAACAGTTAGTAAACACAGGGAGTATGTTACTTTGTTCATAGGTATGACCAACTTCCAGTCCATGTAATTTATGAGAGGAAGAATTTATTTGGGCTCACAGTTCGAACTCATGTAGCCTCTTCCATCAGGAAAGGCATGATGTTGAATAGGTCACCAGCAGGAGTGTGCAGCAATTGATTACATCTGACATCAGGTCAGTTGGGAGCTGAGAAAGAACAGGATCCTTAAAGGTACACACTTCCCAATGGGTCTGCTTTAGGGTCACCCAAGCTTCCATCCAGAATCCTCACTCATACTTTGTAAGTGGCCCTAATGAACTTCAGTCCCCCCAGGCTAAAGTTTAGTGGAATTGAACGTTGGTTTCTGTCTAGGACTTTAGAAGGAGGAGGTAAGAGTTTGCCCAACCTCCATCACCACCACTACCTAGAACTAAAAACTCTTCCACCGATCAGTAAATCAAATAGGGTAGAATGCCAAATTGCTTTTCACCCAGGTGATGTGGCTGTGGGATTACTAGCTCTTTTTAGTGTAGATATAGTTGACCAAACATAAAGTTTCTGAAGAACCTTCCAAGAACAGATAAAATAATGTTACAGAAAAGGATCAAATTTGACAAAATTATATTTAATTTTCTAAGACTTCTAATGCTCAGTAGATGGCTAAGGGCTTCTGCTGTCTCCGTTGCAGTGAGTAGTTGGCCTTGCCGCCTTTCTTCACAACCAGTAGCTTCATCCATGTTCTTCCAGTGGAGTGTACAAAGGTGTCTGAGAAGGAAGAAAGATTTGCTTTCTTCCTGGACAAATATCTCCCGACATTTGTTAAAGTACTAGCAATCCAGATTGCGTGAACTGAGATAGACTTCATTGAATTTGTGGTGAAAGAAATCCATTAGTTCCAAAGCTTACACTAAGAGAAGCCATTTTGAGTCTATAAACCTAAATGAGGAGGGACTAACTCCTAATTATCATGGCAAGCGCCCTTTATTCTTTTTGGCAATCAATACCAACAAAAGCAGTTGTGTCAAGAGTAAAGGAACTATTATTCCAGATGAATTTGCAAGTTGCTCTTTCCAAGTCTCTGAAGACTTGAATTGGAATTTTGATAGGGATTGAATTGAATCTGTAGATTGCTTTTGGAAAGATGGCCATTTTTACTATAGTAATCCTGCCAATCCATGAGCATGGGAGATCTTTCCATCCTCTGAGATCTTCTTCAATTTCCTTCTTCAGAGACTTGAAGTTCTTCTCATACAGATCTTTTACTTGCTTAGTTAGAGTCACACCAAGGTATTTTATATTATCTATGAATATTGTGAAGGGTGTTGTTTCCCTAAACCTAGGATAGTGAAAACTATTCTCAAGAATAGAAGAACCTCTGGTGGAATCACGATCCCTTACCTTAAGCTGTACTACAGAGCAATTGTGATAAAAAAAAAAAAAAACTGCATGGTATTGGTACAGTGAAAGGTAGGTAGATCAATGGAATAGAAATGAAGTCCCAGAAATGAACCCACACACCTATGGGCACTTGATCTTTGACAAAGGAGCTAAACCTATCCAGTGGAAAAAAGACAGCATTTTCAACAAATGGTGCTGGCTCAATTGGCGGTTAGCATGTAAAAGAATGCAAATCGATCCATTCCTATCTCCTTGTACAAAGCTCAAGTCCTAGTGGACCAAGGACCTTCAAATAAAACCAGATACAGTGACAGTAATAGAAAAGAAAGTGGGGAAGAGCCTCGAGCACATAGGCACAGGGGAAAATTTCCTGAACAGAACACCAATAGCTTATGCTCTAAGGTCAAGAAGCAACAAATGGAACCTCATAAAATTGCAAAGCTTCTGTAAGGCAAAGGACACTGTCAATAGGACAAAATGGCAAACAACAGATTGGGAAAGTTCTCTACCAATCCTATATCTGATAGAGGGCTAATATACAAAATATACAAGGAACTTAAGAAGTTAGACTCCAGAGAATCAAATAACCCTATTAAAAAATGGGGTACAGTGCTAAACAAAGAATTCCCATCTGAGGAATCTCAAATGGCTAAGAAGCACCTAAAGAAATGTTCAACATCCTTAGTCATCAGGGAAATGCAAGAGATTCTACCTCATACCAGTCAGAATGGCTAAGATCAAAAATTCAGGTGACAGCAGATGTGGAGAAAGAGGAACACTCCCTCATTGCTGGCGGTATAGCAAGCTGGTACAACCACTCTAGAAATTAGTTTGGTGGTTTCTCAGGAAATTGGACGTAGTACTACCAGAGAACCCAGCTATACCATTCCTGGGCATATACCCAGAAGATGCTCCAACATGTAACAAGGACACATGTTCCAGTATGTTCATAACAGCCTTATTTATAACAGTGAGAAACTGAAAACAACCCAGATGTCCTTCAACAGAGGAATGGATAAAAAAAATGAGGTACATCTACACAATGGAATACTACTCAGCTATTAAAAACAATGAATTTATGAAATTCTTAGGGAAATGGATGGATCTGGAGAATATTATCCTGAGTGACATAAACCAATCACAAAAGAACACACCTGGTATGTACTCACTGATAAGTGGATATTAGTCCAGAAGCTCAGAATATCCAAAATACAATCCACAAACCACAAGAAACTCAAGAAGAAGGACCAACCTGTAGATACTTTGTTCCTTCTTAGAAGGTAGAACAAAATACCCATGGAAGGAGTTGCAGAGACAAACTATGGAGCAGAGACTGAAGGAAGGACAATCCAGAGACTGCTACACCTGGGAATCCTTACTATATTCAATCATCAAACCCAGACACTATTGTGGATACCAGCAAGTGTTGGCTGACAGGAGCGTGATATAGCTGTCTCCTGAGAGGCTCTGACAGTGCCCGACTAATACAGAAGTAGAGGCTCACAGCCATCCATTGGACTGAGCACAGGGTCCCCAATGGAGGAGTTAGAGAAAGGATCAAAGGAGCTGAAGGGTTTGCAGCCCCTTAGGACGAACAACAGTACGAACTAACTAGTACCCTCAGAGCTCTCAGGGACTAAACCATCAACCAAAGAGTACACATGGTGGGAATCATGGCTCCAGCAGCATATGTATAGCAAGGATGGCCAAGTCTGGTATCAATTCAATGGGAGGAGAGGACCTGGGTCCTGTGAAGGTTCTAGGTCCCAGTGTAGGGAAATGCTAGGGCCAGGAAACAGAAGAGGGTGAGTTGATGAGCAGATGAGGAGTTGGGGAAGGAACCTGGAGAAGAGATATCATTTGAAATGTAAATAAAGAAAATATCTAATAAAAAAAGAGTAAAGGAAGTGGGAATCTATCATCCCAGAGGGTTCATGCAAAGGCTGAGAATAGTCTAACTGAGAATAGTGTGACTGGTAATGCCCAAGAGCTAATGAATGGAAAGGAAAGTTATGATCAAAGCAAGAATGATTCAGAACCCCATGCTCACAAATTACCCAGAAATGCAACAAAACTGACAGTGATTACCAGAAAATAAAGTGGGTAGTGTTCCTTCTGTTGTTTCTATTTTGTGGAATAGTTTGAAGAGAATTGGTATTAGGTCTTCTTTGAAGGTCTGATAGAATTCTGCACTAAATCCATCTGGTCTTGGTCTTTTTTTTTTTTTTTTTTTTTTTTTTTTTTTTTTTTTTTTTTTGGTTGGGAGACTTTTAATGACTGCTGCTATTTCTTTAGGGGTTATGGGACTGTTTAGATGGTTTATCTGTTCCTGATTTAACTTTGGTACCTGGTATCTAGAAAATTGTTTGGATCCATTCCACATACAGTCACCAAATGCAGACACTATTGTGGATGCCAAGAAGTGCATGCTGACAGGAACCTAATAGCTGACTCTGTAACATATACAGAGGAGGATGCTTGCAGCCAACCATTGAACTGAGGAGTCAGAGAAAGGACTGAAGGAACTGAAGGGGTTTGCAACCCTATAGGAAGAACAACAATGTCAACCAACCAGAGCTCCCGGGATCTAAACCACCAACCAAGGAGTATATATGGAGTGACCCACTGCTACAGTCATACATATAGCAGAAGATGGCCTTGTCAGACATCAATGGGAGAAGAGGCCTTTGGTTCTGTGAAGGCTCGATACCCCAGTGTAGGGGAATGCATGAGCAGGGAGGCAGGAGTGGATGGATGGGTGGGGGCACACCCTCATAGAAGCAGGAGGAAGAGGAATGGGATAGCAGATTTCTGGGGAAGGGAGGTGGAAATAGGGAAAGAAGATAACATTTGAAATGTAAATAAATAAAATATCCAATAAAAAAGAGAAAGAAATAAGAAACTCAAAAAAAAAAAAAACAAACATGTATTTATTTAAAAAAAAAAAAAAGGCTACCAGAGGTTTCAAATAACAGGAACCAAGTACGCAGTGGTTTCTGTTCACTCAGAACTGAGAACTGATAGGGGATTTCTGGAGGGGTGGAAATCTGGAAAGGGGATAACATTTGAAATGTAAATAAATAAAATATCCAATAAAAAAGAGAAAGAAATAGAAAAAAGAAACAAACATGTATTTATTAAACAACAACAACAACAACAAAAAGACTACCAGAGGTTTCAAATAGCAGGAACCAGGTACACAGTGGCTTCTGTTCTCTCAGAACTGAGAGCTTGTGTGGAGAGGGCACAGCCTTTGCTTTGTGAGTGATATCACTGTACAAACATGACTGTGATGATTTGTGGGATGGGAATTGATAAATTTCAAACATTTCTTATGAGTCAGACTATTGAGTTTTCTAAAATGTAGGGGTTAGGGCTGTATCACAAAAATCCTTTGGTAGACCCCCAGGGGCATAATGCTCACCCCTGCATCAATGACACTGGTCATCAGAAGGAAGACGGTCCCATACCATCTTTTTGTATTTTCAAAGAGATTGACACACAAAAAAATATTATGACTTCTTAAATTTCTAAAATATCTCATTATGTAGAGATGTCTAGGGTTAGCAAATTCAGAAATAATATTTCCAACTTATTTAGAAACTGCTGTCTGTCTGTCTGTCTGTCTGTCTGTAGATATATAGGAGGGGGGAACATCACATGCATGTGGAAGCCAGAGGACAACCTGGTATGGTTCCACAGGGGCCAAACACATTGGTGACAGGTACTCTAAATGGCTTACAGCTGGCCAATAGGCTAAGCACTGTGGCTGGTGATCTCCAGAGACCTGTATGTCTCTGTCTCCCTGTACCAGGATTATTAGAGGATACCACCAAGCCTGGATTCTTCAGGTGAATTTTGGTGAGTGGGAGGTCCAGCTGATTTGATAGAGATGGCAGCAGTTTGACTCAGAGAACCATTTTAACATCACTGATGTGCTTGAAAAAAAAATGAGACTTCTGCTCTCACCTCTCAAGGCCTTATCTCTGCTCAGTTGTTCTCTCCAACTAGTCCACAGCAGCCTAGAATAGTCAGTTTCTGATCCACCTTTCAAGAACAACAAGATAAATTCTCTTTTACTGTCATTAATAGAATATACCCAACAACTCTTTGACTCATCTCTTACCATGCCACTCTGACACACAGAATGTATGCTATCCTTGTTTCCTTTTATCTCCAATCAGCTATTAGATTATTTTTACTCTCTAACTCATACCCTAAGAACATCTTAGACCTAGATCAAAGAAGTAAGGAATGACTTAAAGTGCTGAAGAAATAAAACTCACACACATTTGATTAATTAATCAAGAGTTATATCTACCAAATTATACATCTAAGCTTATACATCTAAGTTTCCTATCTATTGCTCATTAGGATTCACTCATGATGATAGTGCTCGGCAAACCCACATGAGACAAGACACACACCATGGCAGAGAAGCCCTAGGCAGTCAAGTTTCTTCTTCAAAAGGCTTTGTCAGAAACAACTTATGTTACCATATAAGACTTTGATTTTCCTATTCAGCAGCCATGTCACACATAACTAAAGACCACATTCTAAGATTCACACCATTTTACTGTCAATTTTGCAATCTTATATTAACTGAGCATGTGTCATAAAACCTAGATGGTTTCTACTCACATTCTTTACCGTACTTTCCAAGTTTGGCTATAGAGTACTATAGAAACCATGAACATAGATTAAGACTTGATGGTATAGATATGAGCATGATTACTTACAGAAAAGATGTTGAATTTATGAAGTAGGTTGAGATCTAAGTTATTCTAAATGTTTATTCTTTGAGAGTTAATTCTTTGAGGGTTGAGATTTTTATCATCGTTGCCTGCCTTCCTGAATTCTTCCTAGATCCACCCACCCAACTCTTTGTCTTCCTTTTTAACTCTTCAAGACCAATTTATGCTACCTAAATACTCCTGGCCATGTGGACTTCAACTGGACAATAGTTGACTTACCAGGGGCTGCACTCCTAGAAAAGACTGTCTCTCCCTCTCCTAGCAGCTAACAATTGCCAATATCTCTATGGCTAAGGGTGGGGCTGTGTGCCTAGGTCCTATCTCCATGCTGGAATTTGATCCAGCCTCTAGTTTCCCAGGTTTGTGTGTGTTGTTGTTGTTGTTGTTGCAACGTCTGTGGATTCCTATCTGCAGCTGACCTGCTGCTTTCTTGAAAACATAATGTTTCTTCGTGGTCATCCACTATCTGGCTCTTAACACTCTTTTTAGTCCCCTTCTCAGTAATGATTCCTGAGCCTTGGATGGCAGGGTCCAGTATACAGTATATCTTCATGGCTGAGCATTCTATGATTTTCTAGTCTCTGCATCTCGGCCAGTTAGTTGTAGGTCACTGTGTTAGTTACCATCTACTGCAGAGAGTTTCTCGGATGAGGGTTGAGAGACGTATCAAGGCTCTGTCAGGTATATGAAAAGTTTAAAAACAAAAAGTGAGTATTTCTGCAGGAAGACATAAAAAAAACTGCCTGAAATGTAGTTATATATTTAAAAAATGCTCAAATAGAAAACAATTACTTACATTGAATGTCCCTGGAAGTTTAAATATACAAACGCTTAAAAACATCTGTTGGATTTGCCAATATCACAATGGAGGTGGAAGAGAACATAGAATAAGAATGAAGAGGAGATGAGCTAAAAGAAGTCAAGGAAGAATACATGAGTAGTATTTGATGCAAGCTTGCTTGTAGAGACAAAGGGAAGTAACAAAATCAAGAATGGTGTCTGAAGCCAGGCAGTGGTGGCACACACCTTTAATCCCAGCATTTGGGAGGCAGAGACAGGCAAATTTCTGAGTTCGAGGCCAGCCTGGTCTACAGAGTGAGTTCCAGGACACCTAAGGCTACACAGAGAAACCCTATCTCAGAAAAAAAAAAAAAAGAATGTTGTCTGAAATGACCTCCAGAGAACAAGGCAGTAAGTCTTTTTTCAACTCCAAAGGTTACAGTCCAAGACCTCAGGAAATGTCTCAATCTAAAGACAATACCTAACCCAGTTTATGCATGTCCCTATCACATGCTTCAACAAACGCTATGTCTTTTCCATGCATTTTTCCTGTGCTGTGGCAATAACACTTGCAGTGTGAGGTATGGCAACAAAAACAGTATTAGTCTTCATAGACAGAAGAGTGATTCTTACCAATGCCACTCAGCATACAATATTTTTCTTTTCTTATTAGGCACAGAATTTTCTTTTTACATAAAGGTATTGAATTACAGTTTCTTCTGATTGTATCCAAATTTCCAGTATTTATGACTTCATTATTTGCAATTATTAAGTGAAATAAGAATTAACTGAATACAAGCCATGACAGATAACTGAGGAAGCTGCCAAGTAACAAATGGGCAGATATTGTACAATGAGGACATACTTTACACAGAGATTATTCCTGTCCTAGGCAGATAATATACAGTGAGGATACACTTTACACACAGATTATGTATGTCCTGCGTTGGGAAGAGAGAGGACACACAGACACACAAGATTTCATCATTCTACTCAGAAGAGTAAAGAGTTTTAAATTATAAATTTCTTTGAGGTGGAAATTTCTGGTAATGTCATGTGATTTAGACTCAGGTAGTGATTTGCTAAAGCAGATTCACATGGTGTTTTGCTGAGACAAGATCCATAGGAGGACACGTGATGTTTGGAGAGTATAAATAGGACTCAAGGAACAGTGACAGGGGTTTGCATAGCTAGCCGTGCAATGCTGGTCTCCTGTCTTCACTGATCTTCACTTCCTTGAGAGGCATGGCAGAGAACTTCTCCTGGTATCACAGCTGGTCCTGGTTGCTCCTGCTGACTAGTGTTGATTCAGCAGAGACCTGTTGGTTTCTGCTAGATCATGCCACCACTGTGGTTTGTGTTTGGTATCCTAACATTATCGAACTGGGCTGCTATTATCCTGACAATGAATATTGGATATGCCTCAAGGAACTACTTCTAAAGAAGTCCAAATCCTTTTGTTCTATTTACCATCTTTTCTCCCCCTCCCTTTGGACAAGTAGGGGTCAAAGTATTTCAGAATCTTTATTAAAAGTAGATTTTTTTTAAAAAAAATATAAGCCTACATTTCTTATTTCCAAAATTTTCTATGCACAATTATGAACTAATTGAGCCCAAGCATTTGAAATCATAGGAAATGAACTAACAGATAAAGAGGAATTGCTGTGATAATCATTATAACATGAACACAGTTCTAAGCATTTACATGCAATTTTCATTTAATATTCAAATAATTCTATGTGGTGCTCGTAGTAGGACTAGGAGTATTTTCTATTTTATATAGGAAAAACTGAGTCACAAAGACTACATAACACTCTAAGGTCACATTTGTTATACCCTAAGATCACCTTGTTACAATCTAAGGTCATTGTTAACATTTCAATTACCCCATTGATCTTCTGCAGTATTAGTGAACCTTTGCATTATCTTGTCTCATCATATGATACTGGCAATTGCAAGGTTTTGAAATTATAATATGGCTTTCCTACTCCTGTTGAATGTGATTTCTTTCAGCTCTTTCTAAACCTGGTATTTGCATGTAGAGCACATCTGTTCATGGATATATGGGGGCAGAAAAACATTGCTACTTCACAACATTTCCATCAGTCATGGGTAGGCTTGAAACCTCAGAACATTTCATCCATTTCTCAATAGGAACAAATAGATATTTCAAGAATTCTGAAATTATTCTTTTCTCTGTCCCTCAAAAGGCAAGTAAAAATACAGCCTCACATAAAGGAATTGATTTTAATAGAGATAGAGTGTTCTGAGGGGACTTGGTTGAAAACACTTAAAGTCAGACATGATAAAGTTTCTGAAAAAGAACTGGAGAGGCGACTGCTTAGACAGAAGAGGGAAGATGATGTATTGGAGTCCCCTGGGCTACAGCAATAAGATATTGGAATAGCTTATGACAGAAACATGAAAAGCACAGGGCCCTCTTAAAGGGCATTGTGAGTGCTGCTAGAGAGACACACAGACTTACGGGTGCACAGTGGTAAGGACATGACGTCCTTCCTTTTGGGATTCTACCCTTGATCTTAGCAGAAAGGCTGAGGGGATTCTAAATATATGTAAGTCCTTTACTATAAAATTAGTATTCTAGTGTGTTTAATCCTGGAGAGACTTGAGGCTCCAGGGAAGGGTGAGGCTAGTGGGGTGGGGAAGCTCCCTCTCTGTAGCAAAGGGTAGGAGGAATGGGATGTGGAACAATGGTGGGGACTGAGGCGGGCAATGACTAGAATGTAAATAAGTAAACTAATTTTTAAAAATTCAGAAATAAAAAAGAGTGTTCTAGAATCAAAAATGACCCTCATCAGTCTAAAGTGATTCTGGTCTCCCTGTCTTCCTATTGTGATGTATATACCAGGTTATCTTAGTTCTATTTAATATATGAAGTAGCAATCAATTTATCAATGACAGCCTCATTTTTTCTCTGTTAGCCTCACAAAATAAAACTCTGAACTCTTAACATATACAAAACCTACATGTTGATGAATGAATGTGTAGCAGGAATGGCAGGGCTTCCTCTATGTAAATGCTGGGACCATGCAGCTGCAGAAGCATCTCCTGCAGGAGGACCTAATTGAGGACTTCCTGTGACACCAGCATTCCTGCAGGAGGACCTAATTGAGGACTGCCTGAGAGCATAAGGATTGCCAGTGCAAATAATGCCAGCCAATCAGGTACTGTTGTTTCGAATAGATTGAAAACACATTTCAAGTACAATTTTGTGTTTTTGAAGAAACTTATGTCCCAAGACCCTTATTTTCTTGGCATTTTCTCACAAGTACAAAGAATTCTGCTATATAACTCCATTCTTGGACTACATTTCAACACATCATAATGACTAGTGTATAATAGAGGATCTCATTTGCCCATAGAGTTGATATATCCTTGATATCTATCTATCTATCTATCTATCTATCTATCTATCTATCTATCTATCTATCCAGTGATAGATACATTAATCATCAATACTACTATTTGAACTGTGCTGACTTAAATTTAATTGTACAGCTGAATAGGAGGAAGGTAAATGTGTAAAATGCAATTAATTGGTATATGTAGGCTATGACTCCACCATCATAGTTACTCAGGACTTTATATCTTAAAAGTCCTGATACCATCTAGTTCTTTTAACCAGTGTCCTAAGACCAGTGGGAATATATACATACATACATATATATATATATATGTATATATATGTATGTATATATATATACATACACACACACACACACACACACACACACACACACACACACACACACACATATATATATCACAAGACATCCCTAGTCATCTCGTTAAATGGTAGAATGCCTCCTACACTCCTTATTTCCTTCTGTTCCTTCTCACTCTCCAGTTTGCAGTTAACTTGCTTCTGCCAAGTGATTCAGCCCAGAGACACTTGTCAAACATGACTGCTCTAAGCATGAATTTATTTGCAGTTACACATCTCATCTCAAGACTCTTCTAAAAGATGTGATCTGTTATTCCACAGTGCAGAGCATTTTTTTTTGGTATGAAATGATGAGGTCCTCTCAGCCTTAAACTAAAGCTGGTAGTGAAAGAAATATAGGCAACATTTCTCTTTGACCTGCTCTTCCTTGAGAACACTGGTTTGAGTCTCAATCCAGACAGCAAGACTATGCTTACTGTATGCACGAAAATCAAATATGATGTAACTGCGGGCCGGAATTCAATCTTATAATGCCATATCACTTTCAAATTCACTGAGATTTTAGTTCCCCTAAGTATTTGGACACTTACTGGAAGTTTCCCAAATGGTACACTAGCAAATGCAATTTTCCACAGAGCAAGCATGCAAGCTCCATAATGTATTTCAAATTGTTACAATGTCCATCATCATCTTACTGTGTATTTATACTTATTTCAAGCTTACATTTCAGGAATGAAACAATGTTGTTTCTTTTACTTAAAGCAACAATTTTTCTGTTAAGACAACTCATTATATCTGAAAACTTGACAATACTGTCAATTTGAGAACTGGAGCTTGTTCTGGGAGTTATAAATACACATATGCAGTTTTACTTGCTGACCCTATCAGCAGGGTTCCTCTCTGAGAAAAGAAAATGCCTTTGACTGAGGCATTCTGCCGGCCACGGTTTTGTGGCAAGGACATCCCCTTCGTCCATTGTTTTCCCCAGCCACATCTAATGTGGATATTGGAGACCATGCTTATACTTGAGCTGTGATAGCCTTTGCAGTTCAACTTCTTTTCTTCAAAAGTCTTGGGACCTAAGAGTACTTCAAGGTCTGAAAAAATCAAATTATTTTTTTTTAAAGACCAGGATCTTAGTTTCCTTAGTAATGTATACCCTTAAGAAGTTGGTAGATTTCTAGTCTGCTTACTTTTGGCCCCATGTGCAAGTGCAGAGTTCTTTGACAGAAGGAGTTCTCAAACCCTGTCTATGTTTCCTGGATCAGTACTTGGCTCACCCATCCTGTCACACAGTCTCTCGTAAGCCAATGCCTTTTCTTCTTGGAGAATCTCTGGAACCACACATAATAAGTCTATGTTCTGCTGAAATTTGCTATATGAGGACCTTATTCAACTTCTTAGGACTTCTCATCATCAAGGATTCAGCATCTTCTTACAAGCAAGACTCTGATTTCCATGCTTTGCAGTAATGGCCTAAAATTTTGATATTCTTGTCCTATCCAGACATCTCCAAAACCATAGGTTAAAGGTGCCTGTTCTGCTCTCATTACTAGTAGCATAGTCTTTCTGGTTATGCATCACAGAATAACAAAATTCATTTTTACTCACTTTACATTTGATAGCAGACTAGGCCCTCTTTACCATGTCATAAGGATCCAATAGGTCACCTTTAATCTCCTAGATTGCCACAGTAAAGTAAGACAAGCTAGAGATCTTCACAGCATGTTTTTATAGGACAGAGACTGAAGGGGTTTGAGTACCTATATCTCTTCCTCCATATAGTATTTCATCATTGGTCCCCATAGAAGGATATTACTTGATTAAAGTTATATAAGTCTCCTATAGATTACTAAGGTGACTTCTTTACTTTTTAATTAAAATATAATTATGTTATTAATCACATTATTCTCTCTCTTCCATTCTCTTCCCCAACCTTTCCCAGATATCATTCCCACATCCTTAATATCTCTCAAATTTATTGCATCCTTTTTTTTTGCAAACATACATACACACAAACACACACACACACACACACACACACACACACACACACACCAAAGACACTTTTTGAGGTGAAAAACATTTATTCCTATAAGTTAAAACAAAATAGTTGTTTAAATGGCCCAGTATGCCCAGCAATTAAAATACTTTTCCTATTGAAGAGAATTCAGTCTAAAATGAACCAGGTGGACAGGTGTGGTGACACATAATTTAATCCCAGCACTGGGGAGGCAAAGATAGGTGTATCTCTGTGAGTTTGAGGTTACTCCAGTAAATACTAAGACAGTCAATACTATACCATGAGAACCTGTCTCTAAGTAAATAAATAAAACACAGTGAATCCCATGAATTTTGTTTTAGGATTAAAAAGTTCTATAGATATCTGTTAAATCCTTCTGCTTTCATAAATTCTGTTAGTCTCACTGTGTCTTTCTCTGGTTTCTGTTTCCATGATCTGTCCATTGCAGAGGAGTAGGGTATTTGTTATATGAGGACCTTATTCAACTTCTACCCACTATTATTGTGTGCAGTGCAATGTGTGCTTTAAGCTTTAGTAAAATTTCTTTTAGGAATATAGATGCCCTTACATTTGGAACATAGAGGTTCAGAATTGAGAGTTCATCTTGGTAGATCATACCTTTGATGAGTATGAAGTGTCCCTCCTTATCTTTTTTGATCACCTTAGGGTGAAAGTTGATTTTATTCGATATTAGAATGGCTACTCCAGCTTTTTTCTTGTTTTCCAGCCTTTAATTCTGAGGTAGTGTCTGTCTTTGTCACTGAAGTGGGTTTCCTGTATGCAACAAAATGTTGGGTCCTGTTTACATACCCAGTCCGATAATCTATGTCTTTTTGTTGGGGAATTTAGTCCATTGATATTAATAGATATTAAGAAAAAGTAATTGTTGCTTCCTGTTATTTTTCTTGTTAGAGTTGGAATTCTGTTCATGTGGCTATCTTCTTTTAGTTTTGTTGGAAGATTACTTTCTTGAGTTTTTCTAGGATGTAGTTTCCCTCCTTGTGTTGGAGTTTTCCATTTTTTATCCTTTGAGGGCTGGATTTGTGGAAATATATTATATAAATTTGGTTTTGTCATGGAATACTTTGGTTTCTCCATCTATGGTAACTGAGAGTTTTGTTTGGTATAGTAGCCTGGGCTGGCATTTGTGTTCTCTTAGGGTCATCAACCCAGGATCTTCTGGCTTTCATAGTCCCTGGTGAGAAGTCTGGTGTAATTCTGATAGGTCTGTCTTTATATGTTCTTGACCTTTTTCCCTCACTGCTTTTAATGTTCTTTCTTTCTTTTATGCATTTGGTGTTTTGACTATTATCTGGTGGGAGGAATTTCTTTTCTGGTCCAGCCTATTTGGAGTTATATAGGCTTCTTGTATGTTCATGGGCATCTCTTTCTTTACGTTAGGGAAGTTTTCTTCTATAATTTTGTTGAAGATATTTACTGGCCCTTTAAGTTGGAAGTCTTCACTCTCTTCTATACCTATTATCCTTAGGTTTGGTCTTCTCATTGTGTCCTGGATTTTCTGGATGTTTTGGGTTAGGAACTTTTTGCATTTTGTGTTTTCTTTGACTGTTGTGTCATTGTTTTCTATGGTATCTTGTGTACCTGAGATTCTCTCTTCTATCTCTTGTATTCTGTTGGTGATGCTTGCATCTATGGTTACTGACTTCTTTCCTAGGATTTCTATCTCCAGAGTTGTCTCTCTTTGTGATTTCTTAACTGTTTCTACTTCCATTTTTAGGTCCTGGATGGTTTTGTTCAATTCCTTCACCTGTTTAGTTGTGTTTTCCTGTAATTCTTCAAAGGATTTTTTGTTTCCTCTTTAAGGGCTTGTACTTGTTCACCTGTGTTCTGCTGTAATTCTTTAAGGGAGTTATTCATGTTCTTCTTAAGTTCCTCTATCACCATCGTGAGATATGATTTTAGATACAAATCTTGCTTTTCCAGTGTTTTGGGATATCCAGGACTTGCTGTGGTGAGAGTACTAGGTTCTGATGAAGCCAAGTAGTCTTGGTTTCTGTTGGTAAGATTCTTGCCTTTGCCTTTTACCATCTGTAGATCTCTGGTGTTGATCTCTGGTTCTTGCTGTCTCTGGCTGGAGCTTGTTCCTCCTGTGGGTCTTTAAGCCTGTGTCAGCACTTCTGGGAGATCAGCTCTCCTCTGGTAGGACCTGTGAGCAGAGGCCATCCTTCCTGAGTCCTGGGGTCAGAGCACACCCTGGAGACAGGTTCTCTGCTTGAGAGGAAGGTACAGAGAGGGCTGTGGATCTGCTGTCCCTTCTAGGTGTAGGCAGAGGTAGAAAGGATCCTGTCCCAGCTGCCCTGCCACTTCTGAGGCCTGTGCTTCCTGGCTGGTCCAGCCTTAGAAAGACACCAGAGAGAAAATGGTGATCTCTCCTGAGTCCCTGGGTCAGAGTACTCCCTGGAGACAGGCTTTCTGCTTGCGGGGAAAGGGGCAGAGAGGGCTGTGTGTCCACCAGCCATCCCTTCTAGGTGTAGATGGAGGTAGAAAGGCGAATCACATAAATTTTACGTGAGCAAAATTAAGTTATCTCAAAGTAGAATGACCTAGGGAAATTAGCCTTTCTGTGGGCTCTGGAAGGGAAAGTGTGCCAAACATGGGACAATAATGGTACTGAAAGTTCTAGGTTAAGGGTATAGATAGTGATTTTAAACAAATCATTCAATTCTGTGTTTCAAGTACTTTCCCTTTTAATGGAAGGAATAAATAACTTACCACACTAGATTGTTGTAGATTTTATACATATAAAGTAATGAGCAAAGTATGTTGTGCAGTATATGCTAATGTGGCTTTTAAAATGTCACATCATCTTGGACCTTAGGAGACAGCTCAAGGGATAAAATGCTTGCCACACTAGTGCTAATATCTAATTCAGATCTCAGGATGTTACACAAAGCTATATGAAGAAGTAGGTGGAGCTATGTATAGTAGCAGATGACAGAAACCCCAAAGCTTCTGTGGTGAAATGGGATACAGAGGGAGACAATCTCAGAACCATTGCAGCTTGCAGGCCAACTATCCTGGCGTACATAGTGATGAGCAACAAGAGACCCTGCCTCAAAGGTGGGAGGTGGGAGGTGAGAACTGACTCCTGAGCTCACCCTTTCTCCTCCCACACACACCTTGACATGTACTTACATATGAGCACATATGTCTGCACACACTCAAAGATATTTTTAAACGTCACATAGAAAAATGTTGAAACATCATCAGAACACAGTGCAGCAGAAAGTTAGCAAACATAGTATTTTCCAATAGGTTAGAAAGTCAGGTGTAGATGCACATATGTACATATGGTACATATGTAACCATGCTCACACAGCACTGCTGTCAGTATAACATGCATTTTCATGATTCATATTGCTTTGCCACATTTATATTTGCATGTTTTACTTTTCTTCAATTCTGTTGGTATGAAAAACATGAATAAAACTTTTCTACATGGTCTAATCTAGTTACCTAATAAATACGCTTCCTAAATCTCATTTAGAAGTTATCTGATGAGTGACTGGTGACTTTATCAGAGCATACATCTGAAAAAAAAATTGGTTTTAATCACAAATTAAACTATTTTTTTTACCAAATTTCAAGTAGTACCAGTAATGAGTAGTTATTAAATCTGGTGCCAGACACTGAATTAAACAAAGCTATAAATAATTTGTTTTGCCCTGTGGCAGTAGGAACAGAATATGTGCCTGTAAGGAACTTATTAACCACATGCTTATGAATATGAACCTGTAATTTGAAAGTTTTCTTTGATGTTTTGCTTTCTTCTCTCAGCATAGGAAACAATGAAGTCAAATTTGCCACAGGGTCTGACTAGTGCTGACAATTTTTTTTAACCTCTCTCCAGGTCTTGTATCTATCAGAGTACTAGGATGAAACAGAAGCCACACTTAAACAAGGGATGAATAATGAAAACCTAGGCAAAGCATAGAGAAACACAGAGATCGTGGGCTGGCAAAAAACAGAGTAGCATTAGTACATGTATGTCTGAGAGGAAATGGGAGGGTGTGGTCACCAAAGAGAGACTCTGTGCGTCCACAAGTGAACTTTTGGTCCAGGAGATAGCCTCCTGTGATTCACAGGAAAAGTGTGAGAAGGGGAACATTCAGAATCTCCCTGGATTCCCCTCAGGGTTCTCATTGGCCAAAACATGTGGAAAGCACAAACAGCAAGGGGTCCTGAATTAACTAGACTTCCTAATTCAGCCTTCTGAATCTTCCTGAATTCAGAAGACTTTTGATCTGAAACAAAGTGGACCGACCCTGAAGAGAGTGGGAAGGTACTCCCTCAATGCCAAAATGTACTTTTGAAAACGAAATTTTACAATAGGCTCAACTTATGTTTTCTCAGAAACAACTATCTTTTGGTGAAATATTACTCACATTCATTAATATTTAGTTATTTTCTTACAATAACAAGTGAATTGGCATAAACCAGCTCTAGAATAAAACACATTTGAATCAATACACACATCAGTGGATACTAGATGAAGCATGCAGGTGGAACACATGCTGACAACTGGAAGAATTTTGAAGCCTCTGGGAAGGGTCCCTGTGATTCAACAGGGGATGAAGTCAATCAGCAGAACCACCCAGGCAGATCCGGGTAAATACTGTGTTGAGTTTCATGCTGAGCATGGGACAAATTTTGCAGGGTACCCAAAATGAATAATCATTTGTCTGGCTAAAATATTTTTCATCCATTCTACCTAATCTATTTTTCCTGATGCTATCACAACCTTTAATGTTTGATATAAGCTATCACTGTGGTTAATGTCTGTGTGGACTTCTGCCTGAACATTTCATAGATCAGCACCTTCCCTACCACAGGCGTGGTCCATTTTAAAAGACCAGTTGTGCAGGCGCGATGATTAATGGATCCTGTGAAGGGAAGTAGCAGCTTGTTTGGTGTTTCTGACCTGGATGCTGTAAAATTCATTACCGTTACAAACTGAAGCCTTTCTAATGGATTTAAAATAGATTTCACTATTCTTACATGGTTCCACTCTTAGGCAATCTTGACTTGCATGTCCCTTGTATATGTGCTGTCACCTGTCATTGTTAGGCACTCTCAATAGACTGACTAATATGTATTTATATTTTTTCCAAAGTCAATCTATATTCAGGATGGCAATTTATCATGTTCAATTTAGAAAACAAAGGCAGTACAAATTTTCATGCCTACACAAGGGCCTTTAGACACAGTAAGCACTTTCAAAACAGAATTACATCTTTAGTATTACAAATGAAACTAAGGGGCTCAGATTGTCACTCTGTGGCGAAGCACTTACACTGTTACTAAGTGTATCGGCTTCCCTGTGGTCATGAGGAGGCTAGTAATTACCTGACTCTTCTTCCATGGATAAGTCATACTAGGCTGGCCAAACAGATCAACAGCTTTATCCTACACTGTGATTAGTACGCGAAATGATATATGACTTACATACAAGACCAGCCTCTTTATTCTCATGAGTTAATATACAAATTTGGAGAGGTACCATCTGTCTTCCTTCCTCTGGGATTACTAACAAATAAAGGTGGAGGAGCAGCCACTGGCACCCATCTTCTGACAAGATAGGAACTGTTTAAAGTATGAGAATAACTCATACAGTCAGATTTAATGTGTGGAAGGTCTAATATTCACTTCACCGCTGGATTCCTGTCTGTCCCTAACAGTTACACATGTTAATTTAACATCAACTCTTGAGACTCTCAACATCTTCTAGTAGAGAAATTTCAGAGACTACAATGGAGGAAGAATGTAGGAAGAGAGATGAACATGAATGGCAGCAGAGAAAACAAATCTTATGTTGGAAGAAGAAAATGAGAACTCTAAGTGAAAAACCAACAAATCTAAATTGAGTATCACAGAATTTTAAAAGAATTATGAATTCCTGTGGTTTGAGTTCCATAATTTGAGCAAGAAATGCTCTCCAGTGTCATTCAGAGAAGATGCATTAACAAAGGAAATTGCAATTGAAAGAGGACTGCCATGCTACATTCATACTTCTGACTACAGAATGACTTTGAAATTATGTTAATAGTAAGAACATTCAAGAAATTTATGAGAATATATGATAAAATATATAAGCCACTATCTAACAATCAATGTTTCTGCTTATTGAGACTTTCAAAGTTGCATTTATTTAAGGAAATCTTATTAACAGATGGCAACTTCAATGGAAGCTCCAGAAAGAAACAAACAAGAAATTAGATCCCAGTAAAAGTAACTGATACCTGTACTTAATGTTGCAGGGAATAAACAATTAAAAGTGCCTAGGCTAATCTAACCTCACTAGTGATTCAATTCTGTTAAATATTTGGAAGAAATTTCTATAAACTTGGTTGTAAATTTTTTTTACAACCAAGAATATGTGAGAAAGAAAAAATATTTCTGATGGTTGAAGTATTTATGAATTATAAAATAGGAAAGAGGTAGGAACTTATGCAGTAGAGTTTATCAATGATTAACAGTACCTGTCCTTTCAGAGTTTTGCTGTCTGAATTGTAGTTTTCCCTTTCTACCAAGTTATCATATTTCTTCATCTCATTGCCTGAGCATTTTAGGTTCTTAATAGCTGATCACTATTACTCTAGTAATATTTCCTAAGGAGGAGAAGTTGCAAACACATAGGAATTAAGGAATAAAACCTTAAAGTCACCTTGCAATAAAGTTCATTAGCTCTCTAAGCTTGGTGTTTGCTAGTGTATCTTATTTCCTAAATAGAAAGGCATCCTAGAATTTGGTGTTAAGAGTATACATTGACTACTGTATGTATATTATGAATGTATGTATATTCTTAGTACTATATGAATTTCATACCACTGTTACAAACTCCTAGAAAAATTTTAAAGAAGTGAAGATGTATTAGGGTTTATGGCTCCAGCAGAAATTTCAGTCCAAGGCCAGCTTTGGACTGAAAATGAGGTAGAATATCATAGAAAAGAGAATATCCATGTATGGTGGCCAGAGAGAGAAGAGAGAGAGAGAGAGAGAGAGAGAGAGAGAGAGAGACAGAGAGAGAGGGAGGGAGAGAGGGAGGGAGAGAGGGAGGGAGAGAGGGAGGGAGAGGGGGCAAGGAAAATGATAGACAGACAGACAGACAGACAGACAGAGAAACAGAGAAGCAAAGGGAAGGAAAGAGGCACCCCAGACAAAACACAGTGACTGAGAACATGCTTCAAATGATCTTCAGCCTTCAGCTGGTTCCCATGACTTCTCAAGACAGTGCCATCAGGTTGAGAATAAACCATCAATACATGAGCCTGTGCACAGGGCACATTCAGATAATAAAATATGTACCCAGTACCCATAAACAAGATATAAACCATACATACTGTCATAAAAAGGGAATAATTTACCATTCAATAATAGGCATGTGTAATTATATTTATATACTTGAAAATGTATGAAATAAAAATGAAAACAATCAAGATAAAACCTTCAACCCAGAAATTGTAACTTTAATAACTAAAATTACATCATTGAATTTAAAATTCCAAGCATAAAAGAATCAATATGTAAAGCTGAGCATGGTAGCACACACATTGATCCCAGCACTCATGAGGCAGAGGCAGGGCAGATAGCTGAGTTCAAGGCTAGACTATACCACAGTCTAGTTCTAGGACAGCCAGGGCTACACAGGGGTAAACAAACAAGCAAACAAAAAAAATTAATGTATAAAATGTTTTAATGGCTTGAAGAAATATTTGTCCTATAGTGTATTCTCCAGTCCTTCAAAGTCATGCAAACTAAGAAGTTTCAATAATGCAAATTCAGCATCTTTGAGTTACTGAACGACTAAGATAGTTTACAATATTTAAAGAATTACTTTGAAATCTTGGGCATGACCCACTGAGCCCAGGGACAAGACTGAACTCTGGCATTGAACACAGCAGTTACTCCAAAATAAGCTTTGTAAATAATGACTGTTAACCTAGAAGTAACTCAAATGCATATCTAGATAAAGTTATGGATACACAGATGAAAGGATTAGAAAAACTTCTCCTTCATGAGTTATTCAATGAATTGAAACCCAAACTATTTACTGAGTTTTGAATAAAATGTTATCATTAAGAGAACCCCAAAGAGCATCATTATATCTTTAAAGGATGAAGTATAATTATGATATATGAGCCTTATTTATTTCCATAATATTTGGTGGTATGACGATGTAAAATGTCAAAATTGAAGTTTAAAAGTAATTTAAAGAGACCTATAATCCCAATGAGGTAAAAGTAGTCATTAAACATCAACCACCAAACTCCCCCACCAAAAAATAGTTTAGAGTCAGATGGTTTTAGTGCAGAATTCAGTCATACTTTCAAAATGAGTTCATTCCAATACTCCTCAAATTATTCCACAAAATAAAAACAGAAGGAACATTGCTCAACTAATTTTATGAGGCCACATAGTATGAACCCCAAATCACATAAAGACTCAACAACAACAAAAAAGAGAATTACAAGTCAGTTTCCCTTGTGAATACAAATACAAAAATATTCAAAAAAATATGTGTAAAACTGAAATAAGAGCACATTAAAAGATCATTCATTCACCATGATCAAGTAGACTTCATCTTCATCCAGGCAATGCAGGTATGATTCCATATACAAAAATTAGTAAATGTAATCCACTATGTAAACAAATTGAAATACAAAAAAGAAAAAAGAAAGTATCTGATTAGATACAGAAAAGGCCTTTGACAAAAATCCAGCACCCCTTCTTCATAATGAATGTTGGAGAAGTTGCTCTTTCGTTTCCACACTCTTGTATCTATGTCAGCATCTCCAGGATGGCCTTGCAAAAAAAAAAAAAAAAAATGCAACAGCTAACATTGCTGCCTTTTGCAAGGGAGCAGAGCCTAACAGGGGCTCCAGGCCCTGTGAGGAACAGACTACAACAGGAGCTGATGACACTCATGATGTCTGGTAACAAAGGAATTTCCACCTTCCCTGAATCAGACAGTTTGTTCAAATAGATAAGCATCACCGTATATGAAGACCTGAAGTATAAACTTTCCCTAAAGTTCCCTTACTACACACCCACAGTAAAGTTCCTCACACCCTGATACCACCCTGTTGCCTCCCCCACTCAGTTCAGCCTCCAGACTATGGCGGTTTCTGCCCAAGATGGTCACCAGGGGAATTAAGACAAAAGACCTTCTACAGACCATCAGATTATCTCTGAAAAAAGCTGCTCCTCCAACGTTCAGGCTGAGATTCAACTAAGCCTAGGACAACACCTACTGCCTGAGGACATCCGCAGACAGAGCTGCTGGTGACCTTCGCCCACGGACTCCTTTCTGACTCCTATCTGACTCCTCCTGCAATGTTTATGTTATGCAAATATCTTGTACCTGGAGATTCGGTTTCAGTTTTCCCTGTGCCTATATATTCTCTAAATATTTCTAAGTAAAGTGAAGCCTTGATTCGAATGCAACTTGGCCTCCGTTCTCTTGTTTCTCGACCCCTATTTTTCATGTTCTTTAAACCTCTGCCTGAGGGAACCCAAGTTCGTGGAGCTGCGAGACGGTTCCACTCACCACCCCAACAAGGATACCCAGGGCAACATATGCCTGCACATCTTCAAGGGTAAGTGGTCCACACTGTATGATATCAGGACTATCTTGCTCTCTATCCAGAGCCTGCTGGGAGAACACAACATTGATAGCATTTGGAACATATGTACTGCAGAGCTTTGGAAAACCTTACAGCATTTAAGAAGTACCTGCAAAAAATCTACTTAAAGCAGGTCTGCAGCCAAGAGCCCTGACCCAAGCTATCCATCTTCTATTATGTGTCTTCTTTTTTCTTCTATGGTCTGTCCTATCTTCTTGATTTCTAAGCTGTGATATTATTTTTTTATTTGTTTTTTTAATTAAGTCTGCTTGCACACTTACAATGTATATTAAATAAATACATGTTGATTGTATCTGTATAACAAAAAAAAATAGAATGTTGGAGAGATCAGGGATACAAGGGACATATGTAATCATAATAAAGGCAATTTTCAGAAAGCCTGTAGCCAACATCAAATTAAATGGCGAGAAGCCCAAAACAATTCCACTAAAATGAGGACCAAGGTAAGGTTATCTACTCTATCCATATCTATTCAATATAGTACTTGAAGTTTTACCTAGAATGATGAGAAAACTAAAGAAGATCAAGGGGATACAAACTGGAGCTGAAGAAATCAGTGTATCACTGATAGCAGATGAAATGAAAGTAAAGATAAACAACCCCAAAAATTCTACCAGGGAACTACTATAGCCAATAAACACCTTCCGCAAAATGGCCAGATACAAGACTTACTCACAAAAATCAGTCGCTCTCTGATACAAATGGCAAAGGGATTGAGAATGAAATCAGGGAGAAAATACCTTTCATAATTGCCTCAAATAGTATTTCTTGGGGGTAACTCTAATAAAGGAAGTGAAATGCTTGCATGGTAAAACCTTAAGTCTTTAAAGAAAGAAATTAAACATATAAGAAGATAGAGTGATCTCCCATGTTCCTGGATTGGCAGGATTAATACAGTAAAAATGGCTGTTCTACCAAAAGCAATCTACAGATTCAACGCAATCCTCATCAAAATTCAAACACAGTTTTTCACAGCCCTTTAAAAGACAATTCTTCAGCTTCATATGAAAAAGCAAAAATCCCAGGATAGCTAAAAGAATCCTAAACACTGAAAGAACTGCCGGGAGTCTCACCGTTCCCAATCTGAAGTAGTAATACAGAGCTTTAGTAATATAAGCCACATGGTATTGGTACAAAAACAGACATGTTGATGACTGGAACTTAATAGAAGACTCAGGCATAAACCTACACACTTACAGACACCTTATTTATAATAAAGAGCCAGATCAGATACTGGAAAACAGATAGAACCTTCAACAAGTAATGTTGGTCAAACAATATGGTTCCATGAAGAAAAATTCAAATAGATCCATACTCATTACCCTGCACAAAATTCAACTTCACATGTATTAAAGACCTCAACATAAAATCAAATCCACTGAGCCTAGTAGAAGAGAAAGCCTTAAACTTGTTGGCACAGGACACAATGTCCTGATCAGAACACCAATATCACAGACACTAAAAACAGCAATTAATAAATGGGACCTCATGAAACTGAAATGCTTCTGTAAGATAAAGAATGCCACCAATGTGTACTGGGACAGTGTACAAAATGGGAACAGATTTTTATCAATTCCACATACCATCAAGGACTAATATATATAAATAAAATATAAAAATATAAAATATATAAAGAGCCCATGAAACTAGATATTAAAACAAGTAATAATCCAATTTAAAAGTGGGGTACAGATCTAAACACAAAATTCTGAAAAGGAGAAACTAAATGACAGTGAAACACTTAAAGAAATGTTAAACATCCTTAGCCATCAGGAAAATGCAAATCAAAACTACTTTAATATTCTATCATATACCTGTCAGAATGGATAAGATCAATAAACTGAGTGACAGCTCAAGCTGGTAAGAATGTAGAATTAGGCAACACTTCCCCACAGATGGTGGGAGTACAAACTTGTACAGCCACTGTAGAAATCTATTCTAGATCCTCAGAAAGTTGGGAACTGATCTGCTTCAAGATCCAGCTATAGCACTCTAAGGAAAACATAAAAAAGATACTCCATCCTATCACTAGGACACTTGCTCAACCATGTTCATTGCTGCTCTATTCATAATAGCCAGAACCTAGAAACAACCTAGATATCCCTCAACATAAGGGATAAAGAAAATGTGCTACATTTACACAATGGAGTGTTTGTTACTCAGTTGTTTGTTTGTTTGTTTTTTAATGACATCCTGAAACTTTCAAGAAAATGGATAAAACTAGAAAAACAAAACATTCTGAGTAAGGTAACTCAGACCCAGAAAGATAAATATATTATATATTCACTTATATGGACAGTAGTGATTAAATAAATGATAATCAGCTTTACAATCCATAGACCCAGAGAATTTAGGTATGGAAAAGAGGACATATGGATTTCCTGGAAGGGGAAAATAGAATCGATTTTATGGTTGGACTGGGAGCAGGGAGACTAGAACAGAAGAATCAGGCAGGGAGGAAAGGAGATAAAGTTGAGGGAAGGAATATGGGAAAGACAGTGGAATTGAGGGGAATTTGAGGGATGAGGTGAAAACCTAGTGTCCTGGAAACTTCCTAAAATATGTGAAAGTGATTTTAATGAGGTCTCCTAATAATGAGGGAGACGGAGTTCCAAATGGCTATGTTTTTGTTGTTGTTACAAACTGACCCGTTCAGTACCAAGGGGGTCTTATGAAAATCTCCAAACAACCCAAGCTGCTTCCAGGACAATGGGCTGCTCTGACAAACTGACAGCAGAGTCCCCATTCCTAAGGATAATACCCACACAATTCATTGAATACTGATAAATTGAGCTGGTGCCTATATTGGGCTTTCACCTATTTGTTCTAGTGTCTTTGATGTGGGAAGGAACACTACAGGCTACCAAAAGAAATGCATATACACCAGCCAACCCAGCCACAAAACCTTTGACAAACTATCTGTCCTGCCTACAAAATATGCTAGAGCAATGAAACCATAGAACTGTGGGAATAACCAACCAATGTCTGGTTTGACTTAAGGCTCACTCTACAAGATCAAACCCATGTCTGACACTGCTTAGGTGACCAAGATCCAGATAGCCCAGAGGCTTAGAGTAAAACCAAATACTACTGATCTTCAAAGTAAAAAGTATCCAAGAACCGGAACTCCTAGTGATATTTTGTTATCCTCACAGATCCATGCCTTATTCAGTTATCATCAGAAAAAGCTTCCTCTTGTAGCAAATGGGAACAGATCCAGAGACCAAGCACTATGCAGAAATAGAGTCCCTGGAACACACAGCTCTATCTAAATGGGATGCCTTTATCAAGTCCTTTGCCTCAGAGCTCAGGGAACCCAGCAAAAAGTATAGCCCCTAGGGACTAAACCACCAATCATGGAGGAACCTATGGCTCCAGCTGCATATGTAGCAGAGGATGGCCTTATCTAACATTAGTGGGAGGGGAGGCCCTTGATCCTGTAAAGACTTGATACCCCAGCATAGGACAATGCTAGAGCAGTGAGGTGGGAGTAGGTGAGTGGATAGAGGAGTACCCTCACAGAGGCAAAGAGAAAGGGGATAGGATGAGGGGTTTGCAGAGGGGAAACTGGGAAGGGAGATATCATTTGAAATGTAAATGAATAAAATGATTAATAAAAAGTAATTAATTTTAAAAAATTTAAACTATTAAATTTTTACATTAAAAAAAAGAGCCAGTGAGAATAGGAGAACAAGACCCTCTGAATCAACTGAGCAAGACTCATATGACCTCACAGAGACCAGTCAGTAAACATTATGCCCACATGGGTATGTAACAGGTCCTCTGCACATATACTATAGTTTTCAGGTTAGTATTTTTATGGGATTCTCAAGTGTGTGAAAAAGTGGATCTCTGATTCTTGTACCTGCTTTGGGGTTTTTTTCTCCTTCATTGAGTTACCTTGACTACCTTCAAAGGAGTGTGGGTCTTTTTTATATTATCATATTATATTTTATTTTTTCATGTTTTGTTATCTCCTAGGATCCTGTTCTTTTCTAATGAGAGACAGGAAGGGAGTGGATTGGACAGGAGAGGAGGTAGGAAAGGACCAGAAGGACTCAAGGGAGAGGAAACTATAATCAGGATATATTTGATGAGAAAAGAATCAATTTTCAATAAAAGGGAAAAATCTCATACATAAAAAAGTAATTATAACATTGTTTCTCACATTCTTTTAGAATAGTGATATAGTTCATAAACTCTAAAGTACAGCCAGTAGAGTGTTGCAAAATTGATGTGCACTTTGAAGTCACTGTACTTTGAATTTCTAATTTTCATAGTTTTTCTCTAGGCTACAAAAAAGCAATGTGGTACTGGACAATGGTAGAGTATTCAGTTCACAGTTATCTATGTTAACGGTAGGATAAAGAATTCTAAATTAAAAAGGAAAGGAAAAACTGAGATTACATTCAATGATAAATTATTTATGCAGTGAGGTTCTGGGTTCAGTCCCCATTACCCCAGAAGTAAAAGAAGAAATAATAATTAAGTAATACACATAAGAAGTGCTTAAAGTTGGCCCACAGTAAGGTGGCTCGGTGCATAAAGAATTATGCTGCTAAGCCTGAGGATTTGTTTTGGATCCCAGAGACCTATGTATTAGTCAGAGAGACCTGACTCCTGCAACTTGCTCTCTGACCATGTGCACCATGGCACCCTGCCAGGAAGCAGGAGTAAGAAAAGTGCTTAATGTTTAATCGGGATTTTCAACTTGAGAAGCTGTTACCAAAATAAATCTTTAAGTAACTTATTTTATGCCTTGTTTAGAAACTCATAAACCAATGAGTTTCTAATGTCACCAATGAATGTACACTGTCATGAAGTACCATCTATTTCTCCAAGTATAATACCAATAAAAACTTTAATCTAGCTTGTTGGCCCCTTCATGGAGAATTGAAGTGGTAGTCTTGCATATGCTAGACAAGGACTCTATTGAGCTACATCATCACCCCTCTTCATTAAAACTTATTCTATGAAAAGCTCATACATGTATACATTTTGTCCATATCCACTCCTGACTCTTATCTGTAACTCTTCCTACAACTTCATGCCCCTTTCTCTTTAAAACAGAGTCCAGTGTTGCCTGTTTGTACATGGGTGTAAGGCTAAATATAGTGTGGGCTACAAACCAATAACCACACATCTGGAGAGAACTGACTCTCCCTCCCCCAGCAGCTGTCAACCCAAAAGCTCCTCTGTTAAAGGTCGGGCTTTGTAGACACACACACTCATGCTGGAATGTTGAGTGGCTTGATGTCATACGTGTCTATTGCAGTCAACATGAGCTGCTGTGAGTTTATGACTGCAAAGGCCCTGCCATATCCAAAAGTCATGGTTACAAGACAGTTTTCCCTGACCTCTGGCTCCTATAATCTGTCTGCCTCCTCTTCCACATGGTTTCCTGACCTTTGGGGTAGCAGGTGTGATATAGATGTCCTATTTGTGTTGAACATGCCACAGTCTTTTATTTAATGTATTGTGACCATTTGTGAGTCTCTAAATTAACCTGTGTCAACTGGAGGAAGAGGAGGAGGAGGTAAAGAAGGAGGAAATGTAAGAGAATGAGGAGAACAAGAAGAGGAAGGGAAGAGGGAGAAGCAGAAGCAGAAGAAGAGGAAGAGGATGAAGCAGAAGAAGAATCAGCAGCTCCCCCCCCTGTGTCTAGAGCTGAGGGCACCACTAAGCTGTGGATACATGGCTAGGTATTTAGAAAGCAGACTGATATTTTGTTCATCTGTAAGTTAGGTGTAATTAAGTTGCCGAAGGTAGCCTTGAATTCCCAATGTAGCCCTGTCAGACTTTGACCTTGCAATCCTTCTCTCTCAGTCTTGTAAGTGTCTAGGATGATTCCAGGCCTGAGTCATCAGGCCTGATTCTGTCTGCATCTAAGCCTCACATAGCTGTGTTAGCAACTATTTGTCCTGTATGACACTGCCATCAAAAAGTGTCTGGCACGTAATCGGCATCTCGGTGGTATAAAATGCAAGAAAATTGAACAAGGGAAGCAGTTCACAGCCTCTTCAATCATTTATTTTAAAAATGTACACTGTTGGATGCAAAGGAGATTTAAATTAAAACAAAGGAGATTAACTTGCAGCCTTTGGCATGTTTTCTACATGCTACATTATCTGCACAAATGAAACAGTCATATCAGTATATGTATACATGCCCATTGTAATGCTCTCTTTGCAGTGCCATAGAGTATTAGTGCTGACAATATTATATATATATATATATATATATATATATATATATATATTTACAGTTACTGACTTCTTATGGTGGGTGACTGTGTTAGCCACTTGTTTACCATGAGGGCAACAAAATATCTAATATAACTCCAGAGAAAAGGTCTAGTTTGACTAACAGTTTGATGGCCTTGATCCATGGTTGGTAGACCCTGTGGGTCAGGGCTTTGGCAAAGCAGCACATATGTCAGGAAGCATGAGGCTCCTGGTGGTGAGAAAAAGTAGCTCACCTCATTATAGCAGGAAGCAAAGGACAGAAAGAGGAGCAGATTCCCCAAATCCTCTCCAATAAAATACCTCCCAATGACCTAACTTCTTCCCGTTAGAATCTATGGGTTCAAACAACTTCCTTGTCATACACTTTTGACATTTTAAGATCTTATGTAGCTCAGAGTTGTATGTTTTTCATGTATTAAGTCACACACCTGTTATATATACTTCACATCAATTTACAGGTGAGAAAATCATTTGGTTCTGTAGATACTATGAAATCAGTAGAAAGTGGTGTTATCTTTGTAGTTTGAACAGTTTCTCAGAAGACAGGAAAGGGGAAGATGAAAAATAAAAAATGGAAGAGGAGGGAGAGAAAGGGAACAAAGAAGGGAGAGAAAGATGGAAGGGGTAAGAGAGAGAAAGAGACAGTGAGAGGGAAAAAGCGGAGTGGAAGAAGGAGAGAAATAGAGGAAAGGAGGAAGGAAGGGAGGAAGGAAGGGAGGGGAAGACAGGGAGAAGGAGAGGGAGAGGAGGGGGAAGGGAAGGGGAGGAAGGAGAGGGGGAGAGGGAGAGAGAGTGAGGGAGAGAGAGAGAGAGAGAGAGAAAGAGAGAGAGAGAGAGAGAGAGAGAGAGAGAGAGAGAGAGAGAGAGAGAGAGAACATTCCTGGCCAATTCCTGACCAGAACTTGTTACATCTATATCAGTATGAATCATTCAGAAATTAGGAGATAGATATCATCAATTGCAGGAGGGAAAGAGCTTGGTGGGTGTGGTTCTACTGCAGGATAATTTACTCGTGGTTGGATTTTTTCAAACCTCATGTTTTCTCTATGTGTTTCACTGGATAAAAAAAAATGTAACTCATCAAACAAAACACAGAAAGTTATACTAACTTATACAAAGATTTCAGATATGGTTAAGATTTTAAGGAAAGCAGGTGGTAAATAAATGGTCCTGTCACAGAAAAAGGTCAAGGCTGCCCAGAGCCTTTTATAAAAACAAATTCTGACTTTCTTTTACAGAAAATGAAGGCACAAAGACAACTAACATATAAGCTAATAACATTTTCTTTTTTAAAAAATCAATTCCTTTTTTTATTAATTCATTGAGAATTTCACATGTCCATAGAATATATGTTGATTATATTCACTTCTCATTCCTAGCCTTAACTCTCCTAGAATCCATCCCTTATTCTTTCAAAATCTCTCAACTTCATTTCCTTAAAAAAATAATAGCCCACAGAGTCAACCTTGTGCCACCTGTATACGATGAGTATAGGGACATGGTAGCATGGTGAAGTTACCACCAACCAAGGGACACTCTCAGTTTTTTTTTAAGTTGGTGAAAATTGGAACTTAATACGTGGGATTGGACTTTTTTTATTAGATATTTTCTTTATTTACATGTAAATTTCTCCATTCCCAGTTTCCCCTCCAAAAAACAAAGAAACAAACAAAAACGCATGGGGAGGGGGGAGGCAACAGGGGTTTGTTTTTGTTGTTTTTGTTTGTTTCTAAATAACATTTTCAATCAGAAGAGCTAGCAGCTATCAGGTTAGAGAATAGGGAGGTAAAAACCTTTACAGGAGGAGCCCGAGGACCTGAGTGTTACAACTTCAAAGAGCGGCAGAGGAGAACAACTGATTCCTAAAAGCTGGCCTGTCTACCGTGCACGCCATGGTATATGCAACCCCACAAACACACGTAAAATACTAACAATCAATGAAAGCAATAAAAGTCAACAGTTTTGTATGCCATCTTGAGGAAAGAGTTATATGTAACCATTATACATAACACACTGATGAGTATGTGTGTATACTTGCTTATATATGTTTAAAATACTTATATAAAATAATTTAATATAGTTAGTGGAAGTCCTCAAACAATTCAGACAGCATTTACTGAGTCATTCAAGTTCCAAAGCACCCGGTGTTCAGGATTATGATTTCCTCATTGCACATATAAGGAAATTGAAGCTAGTTACATGCCCAAGGTTACACATTGTATGCAGAGTGTCATCTGATGTGTGGTCTGACTAGTGCCCACAGTCTCATAGCTCTTTATCCTACTGAAAAGCCAACTTGCATTTGATAAAGTACCTTTGGCAGTGGGCCCAAATGCAAACACGGTGAAGGTCAAGATGAGAGCAGAGAAGCAAGGCAGGTTACTGTCTACAGGTTATAGGCTACTATGAGAAGCCCTTAGGTAGCTTTTCTGGTCACACTTCTACAGGTGACCACAACCTGGCACAGGTTAGGTAAAGGTTGCAGTAGGGAAGAAGAAAACAAGAGGAATTGTTAGTCCTCTGACTTGGAAGATAAGCAAGCATAAATTAGAGGACAATCCTGATTAATTATTTCTAGTACAAGAATGTCGAGTTAGAGGTACCTGTCACCCAGCTGAAGATACCCCAAAGAACAAAGACACGGGAGTGAAGCTTGGAGTAGAAGACTGAAAATTCTAGCTTGGGACACTGGAAGGAACATATCCAAGGGTGAGAGAGCTTACAAAGAGTGGGAGAGATTCAGAGGGTTGAAAAAACAGAATAGGAAATCGATCTTGCAAATCACTGACACTTTTGGTGTTGCCCTGCTTCCTAAGACCAATGCTTGATTTATCTAAGTCATCCTTTACTGTCCTGGTTTATCACATAATTAGTGTTTTCATGGATTTCTGTTTGATTTATTTTTTATGCATATGGTTTGTTTGCCTGCATATATGTCTGTGCACCAAGTGTATTCATGATGACCACAGAGGCTAGAAGAGATCATCAGCTCCTCAGAAACCAGAGGTGCAGATGAATGTGGGCCGCTGTGTGGGTGCCGGAAACTGAACCCCAGTCCTCTGCGAGAACAAGTATTCATCACAACTGAACCATCTCTCCAGTCCAATAAAATTCTTTTTTTCTTCAATAAAATGTCGTTTGAATACCTGCAAGTAAGCACGAATTATATAAACAAGCGAAATAAACATTTGTTGATCCTTTTCAAGATACTTGATTTTGAATTTATTTTAAATCACATTATTTTATAAATTATATTTTGCAGTTGTCTGTTGCTCAAGATTTATATTGTCTGTGTCTCTTGTCTCTCCCGTGTTGCTGCTGAATGTATTTGTTAGTATTTCTAAGGCTGCATATCCCTTCTACATTCTAGATACTCAATTTGGAAATAAAATTTTGTACCTTCTTTCCCAATGTCTATGGCCTGATTTCTACCCTCGGTGCTATGGCTATGTTTTCCAACACAACAGGGGTGGAAATATTGAAAACAGACATCTTTTCCTGTCCCTATGTTAAGAGAAAGCAATACATTACATGATCAAATATATTAATTAGAATCAAGAATTCCCATCTTTAAATGATAAGTGCTAGTTTTATGAGTCAGTGTGTGTATTCTACTTGTGTTAGCTTCATAAAACAAGGTACAAACTATCCCTCCTCTTCTTAAAAAAAAATCTATGTTGTTATTTTATGTGATGGCTATTTTGCGTCATGTACTGCCATGTGTATGTCTTCTGCCATCCAAGGTCAGAAGATGAGAAGACAGTGACAGATGTCTTGAAACTAAGGTTATAGACAGTTGTTCTCTGTTGTGTGGGTGCTGGGAATCGAGCCCATCTGCAAGAGCAACAAGTGCTCTTAACTCCTGACTCATCTTTCCAGCCGTCTCTCTGCTTCTGTGGAGGAATTTTTGTAGCATGGTGATACTTTCTCCCTAAATGTCTAATAGAATCAGACGTTCTCTTACCAAGTGGGCCTGGAAATTTTTTATAAAAAATAGTTTATTTTTATTGCATATTTAATACATTCAATAAATAAGAGCTATATGATATCTTCTGTTATCAATTTTAATGTTGCCTTTTAGAAATTTGTCCAGTGTAAATTCTCAAATGGTCTAGAAAATTATTCTTTGATATATCTCCTTATCCTTCCTTATCTGGAAGATATACAATAAGAGCCCTGCATTCCTACTGAATATCAGTATTCATGTTTGTTTCTGTGTGCATGTTTCTGTCTCTCTGCCTTTCTCTTTTCCCTCCTTTTGAGCAGTCTCATTGCTATTTTATCTGGTCTTTTTTGTTTGCATACTTTTCCCTCATGACTATAAAGCCTCCTATATAGCAAGTACCTCTTCTCCCTCTTACCTGTACCCAAAATCCTTGAAGATCCTTGACCTTTGACTTCGTTGATTTTTTTCCTTTCTCCTTTCTTTGGTTTAATTCTATCTAGATGCAAGTGATTGAAACTTAGATCGTTTGGTCATTTCTCTTGTAATGTTAAGCATTTGATGTGACACATTTCACAATGAATCCTGTTTTAACCACAACACATTATTTTTATGTCATGATTTTATCTTTTCATTCAAAATGTATTTCTTACCTCTTTTATTTTCTTTCTTTTATTTACATGTTATTTGAAGTGTTGGTTTTCCAATTTCTAAAATGTGGAACTTTTATAAATGTCTCATTTTCACTGACTTATAATCTAATTGTGTTGAGCTTATGAATCACATCCAATGATTCTGTTCCCAGAGCACATTCTGTAAGTTTTCATCTCTTTGAATCCAATGAGACTTGTTGCACGGCCTGAAAGATAATCTACCTTGACAACTTCCCCTGGGCTTTGTTGGGTGTGGTGCCCACACATGTCAATTACTTCAGCAGCTTGAGAATGTTTTTGGAATCATACACATCTTCAGGACTTCTGTTAATCATGATTGTCACTTTGATGAGATTTAAAATCACCATGAAAATAAATCTCTTGGCATGCATGTGTGAGATTTTCTAGATTGTGCTAACTGAGGTGGAAAGGCCCACCCTAAACTATTCAGTGGGTTGGGTCCGAACTAAATGTAAAAGAGAAAGTCAGATAAGCATAAAGCAGTCTTCAGTCTGCTTCCTGAGTGTGTATGGATTATAACCAGATATCTGCGCCCAACTCCACACTCGTGCTACCATGATGGGTTGTTTCTCCCAGAATTGTAAGCTACAATAAACCCTTCCTTCTCGCCCCCCAGACAACTACTCCAACTCTCATCTACTCTCATCATGAGATTGTTATATCTCATATAACAGCCATGAGTGAGAAGTGTTCTGGACTCTTCAAATCTTCATATATTCATTGACTCACATCTGCTGCAACTGTTAGAAGAGGGCATTTTTTAAATCCCTACTCAATCCTCCATCATCTGACTGTTTTCTCTTTGTTCCATCAGTCAGCAGAGAGGATGATGTGTGCATTTCCGTCTCTCTTCTTTATTTTTGTCCATTTGTGTTTAGTGTACTTGGAAATCCTGTTGTTATGCATGAGTATAACTGAAGTTCTTTCATCTTCTTTATGAGTTAATCTCTTACCCTTCATAGTGAACTGATAAACCCTTGTTTTACTCTAGTCTCAGATTATTATAGCTACATTTGCTTTCTAAATCTAATGTTTATATTGTGTAGCTTTTCCATCATTTTTAACAGTTTGTCTTATTTTATAAAACTGAACTTTCATTTTTATCCACTGTTACAGACTCTGCTTTTGATTCAAACATCATTATTAGAAGGCCTGGGTGGAAGCTGAAATATGCCTGTTAATATATTTTCTCCTTTTCTCCTTTCTTTTTTAGCCAGGAGTATTTAGTCAACTGTGGTATTGTGAATGAGGATGGGTACTATTGGCTCATATATTTAAATACTTGGTCCCCATTTAGTAGAACTGTTAGAAATACATGGGAGGCATGGCCTTGTTGAAGAAGGTGTGTAATTTGGGGCTAACTTTGAAATTTCAAAAGACTACACTATTTCTACTTATAGCCCCCCCCCCCCGTGTGTGTGTGTGTCTGTCTGTCTGTCTGTCTGTCTGTCTCCTGTTTGTGGATGGAGAGGTGAACTCTCATCTACTAATCCAGTGCCATGACTGCCTGCCTTATGCCATGCTTCCTGCCACAATGGTCATGTGCTCTAACCCTCTGGAACCATGAGCCCCAAATTAAATGCTTTCTTTACAACTTGTCTTGGTCATGTATTTTGTTATAGCAATTGAAAAGTTCTAAGGCATGTGTCATCCCCTATTTCCCATTGGCCTTTTAGTGCTACATTTTCACAGTCTTCTTCAGTGGTTACTGAAGGCAACACAATACATTTCTTTAAGAGTTCTTCCTTGCCAGGCAGTAGTGGCGCATGCTTTCAATCCCAGTTCTTGGGAGGCAGAAGCAGGCAGATTTCTAGGTTCAAGGCCAGCTTGGTCTACAGAGTGAGTTCCAGGACAGCCAAGGCTATACAGAGAAACCCTGTCTTGAAAAAACCAATAAATAAATAAATAAATAAATAAATAAATAAATAGTTCCTCCTTTTATAGTTTTTAATTATGTGTGTGTGTTACATACTTGTGTGCACATGTGTATCTTTCTCTGTCATTCTACCTGATTGCTTAAGACAGAGTCTCTCACTGAGCATAAGGCTCACTGTTCCAACCAGAAAAGCTGACCAGAAAGGGTAGTCTACCTACTATTCCTGCCCTATCACTGGATTTGCAGGCACCCAATGCCATGACCAACTTGTATGTGTATATTTTGGTTATTTTGGTTATTTTGGTTCCAAACTCAGATACTCTCATGCTGGCATACCAAGCGCTTTATCCATTGATCTCCTAAGCTCTTTGTTTCCCTTTTGATTAATATTTCAGCCTTTTACATTTATTATAAAGACTATGAAATATGATTTTATTTATTATCCTCATTTTTGTGGCATGTTTTATTTCTACGTATTCCATAAATGCAAATCTATTGCTTTATTATTTTAAACAGTTTATTGTTCTTAGAGAATTGGGGAGAAATAGTATTTTATTCATCAAAATGATTGCATATAAGCTATCATGCAGAAAATAGTTATCATTTAGGAGAAGGCAAATCTCTTCAACTCAAGTGATCTCCAAAGCATGTTGGCAGCCAAGAATTCTCTGCTAGTGATTCATCCAGCAGAGAGGTATTGAACTTTTTTTTCTTCAAAGGTCTACATCATAATGTCTGTCACAAGTATCCAATAATAGCAGAGAAAACTGGAAGACTTTATTATTAGTTTCAGTGAGATTGCCTTTAGAATCTCAGCAAATGGATTTTGGCTACTACACACACACACACACACACACACACACACACACACACACATTCTATATAATTTCATACTTTATGTGTTGTTAAAATTCATTTTATAAATATTGACAGATACTTTTCTATGAAGCTTAAGTATCTATGAGGACACAATATACATTTTGTCCCTGTTTTATTAATAAGAATGATTATTTCAGTAATTTTCATAATCTGAAATTGCTTTTTAATATACACATACTTAAATTGATATATTTCTAGAGATATTTCTTCTGTCTTAAGGAGTAAAATGATCTACCCTTTTCTTTTTTATTTGTTGTTCTTTCATATTTGTTACATTAATTTTGATGACTATAATGCTTTTTACTGGTAGACAAAAATTATTTGGTCAAATATACCCATGCCTTATTTTCCAGGATCTGTGGATGTGAATTTATTTAGCTTATGGCACAATGGAGTTTGTGGATGTGACTTTGGCACAATGGAGTTTGTGGATGTGACTTTGTTCAGATTTTGCCATGGAGAGATCATCCTGGTGTGTCTAACAGCCTTGGAAGAATGGAAGAGGTAAGAATGACAGCATCTGAGGTTCTACATTGCTAACTTCAAACATGGAGAATGTTGCCCTGAGGCCAGGAATGCACAAGCTCCACATAACATAGAAAAGACAAAACTGAGGATGTTCATCTAGAATCTTTAGAACGAACACAGCCACAACCTGAGATGTAGTCCTGGGAAGCCTAATCCAGAGCTTTGAATTGTAAACTGGAAACTACTAAGTACCTGTTGAGTTAGTTGGATTGTTGTGATGTGTTACAGGAGCAGCTGGACACTGATATGGGTTCCCTACCATCTTCAGCATTGGCTCACACTCATGATAGCTTGGCACACATAACATAATGCCATTTCCCCAAACACAGTTCACATGGGCACAGTAGTTTTTATTGGCCCAATTAATCATAACTACCAATTACAAGATACAAAGGTCTCTTTTAAATAGTTTCTTCTTAAAAAGCAGGATCCTGGGGCGGGGGGAAGGCATGTGTTTGTGTGTATATTGGAAGGGGCCAAGATCAATTAATAGCAAATATAATTTTGCTTCTTAAAGAGCATTTATAATAAATATAATTTCAAATAGTCAGAAGATACCTGTCATTGTGAAGCTTGCTTACATTTCTTAGAATTAGAATATAATTGACATGATGAGACAGTTGTGTTATCTCAACCGCTCTTCAGACAGCTCTAAGTCCCAGCAGCAGCCTTCTTCCTGCTTATACAAAATACCCACCCCAACACCTCGGCATCAAACACCTAACTTTCTTGTGTATCACCTTGAAGCTCTCCCCGCTCCGAAAAGATGTAAAAGGCAGTCCACTGACATTTCTGTATTGTTCCTCTTCAAGCTTGTACTAAACCTTTACTTTTGTTTGCAGGTGTTATTAACATGTTCACTCTCTCAGCCTTATGGATAAAAACAAATTTGTAGAAAGGGATTTTCTGATCTTTGGTTTCAAAAGACAGTAAAAGTTGTAAAGCACGTACTCTGGATCCAATACAGCTTTATATATATGTTAGGTATTTTTACTTCCTTGTATCAAGAAGCAGGCAATGGTTTACCAAGAATGCAGACTAACTGGTTCGATTAGTTTTTATGTACTCTATAAAATTTAATGAAAAGGAACTGAACGCAAATGTTTTCTTTAATTTTGGTTTTTGTAAAGTTCACATGTCAGATACTTTGGTTAAAAATTGAGAACACAATTTTAAATAACGATTCTTTTACTTGGAAAAAAAAGGGAAATGATGGCCTTAAAGGGTTGTGATAACACCAACCCTACTCTAACTAAGCAAGTATTTTTATTACCCAGCTGTTTCATTTGGCTCATATAGCTTTTTGTATTAGCTTACTCTTGGAACTTAAAATTTCTCACACTTTATCCCAAGACTGTTCTATAAGGTTATGTTACAGTGATTTTTCCATTTTCATGTAAATTTGAGAACTTGGTATACAAGGAAAGAAAATGCCTTTTACCCTGATTTTTGCTGCCTCTAGTTTTTTGACAAATCCCTACTCTGTGACATCTATACGTATAGAGGGTCTATTATGTCCATTTTCCTGAGATACTAGTCATATAAAAAACATAAGTCACCATTACTGTCCAGCTTGAACCATTTAGGAAAAAAGTTAGAAATCACTGAATTTTTTGAAGACCTCCATTTGTTTCATTTCCTATCATTATTGAAACATGATCATGCTCTGTAACTAAGGCTGGCTGCCCTCCAGTGGTGCCACCCTCCTACCTTTGCCTTCTGTGTGGACATAATCAATTATTCGTGTTTTAATTTATTTATGTATTCATTTATTTTTCATTTTGTTTGAGTGGTAATGATGGGGATATGTTCACATGAGTGTAGTGACTATAGAGGTCAGCAGAGGGTGCTATATCCCCTGGAGGTAGAAATAGAGTCTCTGAGCTGCACAATTTGATCTAGGGGGCCTGAGAAAGCAATACGGGTTCTGTGATGGTTATTTTCAGTTGTTAACTTGACCTCATCTGGAATTAACTAAAATCCAAATGGCTGGGCACATCTATGTAGAATGTTTTTTCTTGATTAAATCATTTAAAGTAAGAAGACCTACTTCTAATCCAGGTCTTAGAGGTGGGAAGACAAATCTCTAATGCAGATATTCTGAGATATAAAGATGCACTTTTCGTCTTGTGCATCAGTTTATATTAAAAGACATGGAAGAAGGAGGCTTGTCCTCTTTTTTCCTGCTTATTCTTGCTCTTGATAGCAAGTCCTTCAATGGCATCCTTAGATGTAGTCCTTAGAGGCTACATCTTAGAAACTCCAATGAATACTGAGGATCAGCTGAAACATCCAGCTTGGAGAACTGAAGAATTACTGGACTCTTGGAATTTTCATTGATACATGGCTACTCTTGGGCTAGCTAGACTGTTGTGAACTAGTATGACTTGGAAATGATTCTAATAAATCCTGTGTATGTGTGTGTGTGTGTGTGTGTGTGTGTGTGTGTGTGTGTGTGTGTGTGTGTGTGTACGTACATTCATTCTATAAGTTTTTTTTACCTCAACAGAATCCTGACTAATAGAAGTTCTTAGCTGGTGAATAGATGCTACTACAGCTGCCTATTTAATTTTTAAGTGATGTTTTTATTAACTCACTATGTATCATAGTGTCTTTGAACTCTTAATCCTCCTGCCATGGCCTCACTAGTCTTGGGATTACAAGCATACGGTACCTGGTCAATTCTTAAATAACTTTTAGGGAGACTTATAAATTTTAACACATTCAAAGCAATGATTTTCCCCACTATAAGACAATAATTAAATCAGACTCATTTTAGGGAAGGAAAAAATCCTATCCACTTTTGGCCAAAGTTTTGCTAGTTTTAATTACAAAAAAAAACCTCAATCCTACACAATCTGGAACAGATGTTCACCCTCCTTTCACATGGCCAGAACCCAGATAAGTTGAATTTTAAACATACTTAGTGAGTTGCACATGTAGTTGACACCCTGTAGGAATCATCAGCATTAACTGGGAAGTATTCATCTCTCAAACTAAAAGCTCAGTCTTTTTACAGTACACAGAGTTACCCATTATTTGATGATGCATGTAGGTAGCTGTCATAGTTAAATAGCATGTTTTCCTTTTATTTACCACTTGATCTTGAAACAGCAATAAAAAAATGCAATGCCTTATAAAATCCAAATGACAACCTTCAAATCCTTTGGTCCTCAGGAGTAATACCTGAGCAGTCACCTTGGCCTATCCACAGCTCATTCTAATCATACTAGAAGTATCAGCTGGTGCATGGGACTTATACTCACTGAGAAGATTGTAATGTAGAATTATTTCATATTAGGTTTGGCATCTCCATTTTAATCTTTACTATGAGTTCATATCTGTTTTATAAATATTTAGATTAGATGCTTAGTATGGCAAAAAGAAAAGAAGACAAAAGAATAGAAAAGAAAAGGAAAAGAACGGAGAAGAAAAGAAGCATTGAATACCATTGACATTACCAATTTGGCTGCTGTTGAAGTAATTTGGAGCCTGATACAAATACCAAAACCATTGATCCAAAACCATTGCTAGAAGAGAATATTCAAGTATTTGAATAGTAACTGATGATAATCAATGAAGAACTATCAAAGATACTCCACACAAAATAATTCCAGCTACTTATTTTATTAAGATGATTATTAGTAAGAACATCCACACAGCCTCTTCTTAGAATACAGTATCCTTGATTTTTCTGAGATATCTCAAATTTAACATGTGCCAAGAAAAATGGCTGGCTCAATTTTATCTTATTTTTCAGACATCTGCCTTTGAATTTACCTTACTAGCAATTCAGATGTCTGATACAGTCATGTTCCTATAGTCTCTCTCTGTTCCTTCACATGATTTGACATCAACTGCTTTTTGTTTATTGTGATTATACATCACCTCTATGTCCTCATTATGATCTTTCCCCCTCTTTCCCTCTTTCCCTCCTTCACTCCCTTCTTCTCTCCCTCCCTCTACCTCCCCTCTCTCTTTCTCTCTGTACAAAAATCCAATTACTTCTGTTCTCTTACTGATCCTACAGCCTGCTTATCTGAAACCTTCAGCTCCTGTCTAATTCGAATTCACACACCCTATTTAAAGGATCTAAAAGACACATTGGTGTTAGTTCTCTGTTTTGTTTGTCTTATTTTGTTTTGCTTCAATAATTTATATAGTTTTTACTCTTTACATCCTAATCACAACCTCCGTCTCTCCTCTCCTCACAATCCCTCCCTTACAAATCCCTTCCCCAATTGACCCTCCCTTTCTCCTCAGGGAAAGGGAAGCCTCTCTTGGGTACCCATTACCTGTTTTTATCTGTTTCCAAGCCCTATGTGGATTTCTCACTACACTTGAAACAGAACCCAAACTTTGCTAAGACTGGCCTGTAATGCCTGCTTTGATCTGATCATCCACTTCCCCTTGCCTTCACACTGCTGCTGAGTTAATTTCACAGAAGCCAGGGACAAGACAATGCTCCTCCCAGGGCTTTAACAAATATTCCTCTCCCATGAAAGTTACTCCCATGTGAAGAAGGTAAGGAAAGGGGAAATGATATAATTATATCATAATCTCAAAAGACAAAAAATATTTTAAAAAATATACAACTTATAAACTATTGCTTCAAAATTAGTTTTCCCTTATGACTTCCTTTACCTTAGAAAGATTTCTGTGGCCCCAGTATATTAAAATATAGCGTAAGTATATAGATCAAACATTTACTGATAACAAGGCCTAAAGAAAATTTAAAACAATTCTTTGCTATATATAATTTACCATTTATTAAAGATTAAACAAAATTTACATATGTTTAAAAGTTTTACCCTTTTAATTTTTTTTTTATACAGGATGTCAAATTCACTCTGCAGCTGAGGATGACCTTAAACTTCTGACCCTTCTGTTCCTACTTCTTGAATGCTGGAATTATAAGCATGCACACCATTCTTAACACATATGGTTCTGGGTTTAAACACCAGGAGACTATGTTCAAAGCCCTTTTTCCATTTTTTGCATCACTTACATACTATCTTTTCAGGGACTTCTGACAAGATTACTGTACCTAAATAGTACAGTTTCATTTTGGCCTTTATTGCCACTTAGCACAATCTGCCTTTGTACTATTTTGGTTTGTTCTGCCTTAGGAGCACAAGATCCATGAGACCAGAGGATATTATGTGTCCTGCATACATGTCTGTTTTCAGTCCGTAAAGCCACGTCTACAACAAAATGGTTATTAAATGAGTACATGTTGCAGAAGAAGCATTTATAATTGGGATGAAAATTAAACAGGCTATGCCTTGCACTATTTAGTCCCTCATTAGATATGGAAACTATTAACAGTGCCATTTAATAGAGAAAAAAACTGGCAGGGAGTACCTGTGATCACATCACTAAAAGATGTTGGTTTCAGAACTGAACCATATCTGTCTGGTCCAGAATCCAGCTTCCTAGAAGCCCTGAGGGTGCAGGAGCACTAACTCTGCAGAGCAGGGAGAAACAAGCGTGGCCCTCAAGGAGCTCTCTTGCCTGCCTGACTAGGAATTATACAACTGTGATTTTTCTAATTTAACCATTTCTTCAATATGACTTAACTAGTCTTCTCCTAGTTTTGTGTGTATACATCCAATACTTGCTATTGATGGAAATTGGAATTAGTCAATAATGTGGATTATATAACAGGGATTTTGAAAACTTAATGAAATGTTTTGAGAGTAACAGAAAGGGAAAAATGAATACTTCTTAGTTTTGTTTCTTCCTTCTTGTATATCAAGAAAGTTATATTATATAACCTTCTTTCCTAGGTTATATGATATATTTACATTGAGAAAGATAGGTAAATATTCTGACAAGATATTGCATTGAAATGTAACACATTTTTATGGCTAGGAGTACAGCTCACTTGGTACAATACTTGCCTAGCATACACAAGGGCTTGGGTTTGATTCCCAGCAACACATAAACTGGTTGTAGTCATGCAAGCCTGGACAGTGAAGTTAAAAGGATCAAAAATTAAAGATAACCCTCCACTACAGAGCAAATTTAAGGCAGCCTGGGTTATGTGAGGCCTTATCTCAGATAAAATAGAATAGAATAGAATAGAATAGAATAGAATAGAATAGAATAGAATAGAATAGAATAGAATAGATGATAGGTAGATAGATAGATAGATAGATAGATAGATAGATAGATAGATAGATAGATAGATAGATATGCAAAGGTATACTACATTTATATTTAAGTTATAAGATTGGGAGAATTAAAGTATTTTACAAATTACCAGTAGGCTTACCATAAGCAAAACTTTCCTAAAATACAAAACATGATATACTTAATCATAAACTCACCTATACAATATGCTTCTTCGATATGCTCCTGGATATAGATGGTCTAAAAACAGGAAAATTAATGACTGATAATGTTATCATCATAGAGGAGAAGAAGATGGATATTTTATATGCTAATTATGTTCTTATTCCAAGAAAATCAAATTATATAACAGCAATGAGTAGACACTGGAGTATGACAGACATGGATAAGCCATTGGGCCTTGAACAATGTGAACCAGAAGGAGCCAGTATAAATCAGATTGTCCATGACAGAGAACATGAATATAAAAATAGGAAAAAAGCTCAAGCTTTAGAGAGTGTATATAACAACCTCTTCTAACTTCACACTTGCTTAAAATTCATGTCTGCAGATAGGATGAGACTTTAGATTTGGTTTTTGAATACTTAAGCATTTGAACAAACCATTGATTTTCCTAGTCAGTTCCCACATTGGAGGAAGACTCATGAAGAGAATCATAGAGTATTACCAAACCTTTTTCATGAGAACCCAATGGTAAATATTCTAAACAAGAATCTGTGGATGGAAAAAATCTTCAAACACCCTGAAAGATAATATAATCATGACACATGAGAGTAAAAAGCTAGCAAACAATGAAAAGAGAGTACGGGAAATTATATAAAGGTATGGTACCTCTTTTTTTCTCCAAAATCTACAAGTGTAGCATATGTTAGTCACTTATTAGAGAAAGCTGTTTCAAAGAAAAACAAGAACAACATAAGATATTCAAAACAAGTCAAAATAAAACAGCTGATGTTTTTCTAAATGAAAGGTCTTCTCATCATAGCTCACTGAGTAGGTTTGATCCTTTAAGGCTACAGAAAACCTAAGGAAGCCTTGTCACAGTTGGGTTCCAGCCTTTTAGTTCCACAAATAATTTTGGTTTACAGCCAAATTTTTTTTTTTTGCTCTTCTTTCTTCTCATATTTCCTCTGTGGCAATATAGCCAACCAACACCAAAAACTTTAGCAGCTTTCTTCTGTTTGTATATTTCTATCAATTTGCAAATTAGTATCCAGTACTCATTAATAAGTATGGATTGGAAAGACAGCTCTACATCGCTAATCACTATATACATCGCTTCTGTTGTGGTGTGAACAGGTTTCTCAGTGTCACACATTGAAAACCTCACCTCTAGTGTGATAGTGTTAGGAGGTGGGGCCTTTGGGAAGTGAATAGCCCATGAAAACAGTGCCCTTGTGAATGGGAAATGCCTTTATAATAGAAGCTTCAAAGAGCTTGTTGAGTGAGTCTTTGTGCCATCTAACTGACAGCAAAGCCTAAGGAAACTCATCAGACACTGGATGCTGGAGACTTGATCTTAAGTTCACAGAGTCTGAAAAAAATTAAATTCCTATTCTTCATAAATTATCCAGTCTTGGGTATTTTTTTCTAGCAATATCAGAGCACTATCTTTACAAAATTTCCTTTTCTCAAACCTCTGATGTCTCATCTTTCCTTCGCATCAGAAGACTTAAAGTGACACCCACCTCTCAAATTCAGGGGAAAAAACAAAAGGATAAACCATTACATGAATTATTCTCAATATTGAAAACTGCATAAAAACCTGATTCTAACTCAATATGTTGTACTTTTTGTCATTTTGAAAATCTTTCTTACTTAGCTCCTCAGACACACGTGGACACATACATACAAATGGACTCAACAAACACAAAAACAGTCTTTCTCACTTCACATCCAAATTCCATAGTTTATCACATTTGCTCCTTCCTAATTTCTTACTTTTCATATCCGATTACCGTCCCGTTCCAGCCATTCTACTAACACTGTGATTGCCAAGTCACTAAACCCTAACTATCAATAAATAGGGGAGTTTCTAAAGCAAAGCCATACCAAAACATACTGTCAGCCCTCTCATTCTCATAGCCTCATTCAACTGGGGAATTCTTTATTCTTGAAATATGCTTTTGTGTTGGAATTCTTGGCACTTTTGATTTTTCTTGCTTTTGATTTTTCTCTTGGATCTATTTCTCTACCCAAACAAGAATCAGAGCTCTCCAAATTGTAACTGATCATCAGAATTCCTTGGGGTTCAGTCCAGTGTTCATACCAACTCCCTTTCTAAGCAATCCCTTCTCACACTGTCTTTGTTACCTCTCTATCTATCTATCTATCTATCTATCTATCTATCTATCTATCTATCTATCTATCTATCTATAATTTATTTATTTGTGTGTGCCATGGCATAGAGTGAGACCTCCTCTCTCACTGTCTCCATTTTGTATATATTTGTATCTATATGTGCCTTAGTCTATGTCCTATAAATCCAATGGCATGGCTATTTGAACTTTCAAACAAAACTCATGGAAGTCAGCAGTGTTTTCTCTGTAGAGATGGCTATGCAGCCATAGGCTGTTGCAGCTGTTGGACCTACATAGTAGAAATGAAGAACTGAAATGCCTAAGTTGTTCTCTGTTCCCAATCTGTATGGCATGGTATATACAAATAAATGATAGATGGATAGGTAGATAGATAGATAGATAGATAGATAGATAGATAGATAGATAGATAGATAGATAGATAGACCATAGGTAGATATAGATAGATATGCAGATAGATACATAAATATATACAGATAGATAAGCAAATAACATTTTAGAAAAAGAATGTTTGCTGCTCTTGTTTTTCTCATATGCCTCTATAAGAATGTTTATGCCCTCTAAATCCGTATCTATCTTCCTTGTCCTCACAAAGAGAGGCATGAGAGAACAAGCACCCAGTTCATTTAGTTGTACCTCCAAACTGTCTCTTGATTCAGTCTTCCTTTCCACTCTATAGCACTACCCTACTTTGTGTCTTCATCATCTTCTTTGGGTGACAATACAATGAAGACACAAATTTCTCCCAAATACTCCATTGCATCCTAATGGTGCCTCTTTGAGTCACCAATGATTTTCTCTCCTTGTAGTCATGGCTTTTTAATAATTTCCTAGCTCTTTTCTTTAGGACAGTGGTTATCAACTTTCCTAATGCCCTGACCCTCTTAATACAGTTCTCATGTTGTGGTGACCCCAAATAAAAATTATTTTCATTGTTACATCATTAGGGTAATTTACCTTTGCCACTGTTATGAATCTTAGTGTACATATCTGATATGCAGGTGTCCTTAGGAGATCCCAATGAAAGGGTAATATGACCCCTATTGGGGCCATGACCCACAAGGTGAGAACCACTGCTTTGGGACAAAAATCCAAACAATATTTACAACCTTCAGTGGACTGGCCCAGAGTTATGTCTAGCTCCTCCCATGCAGCTGTCTTCTCAACCTTGTGCTTCCTTGAAATCCTTCAACACATTCTGCTGTACTTCATGGGGTACCTGTGTTTAAAGGCCTTTCCTTTTCCTGTGCCTGAGGTTAGTGAGTCCCTCTATAATGAAGCTGCCCTTGCTCTTCCTATCCCCTAGAATCAAGGTTCATATACCTTGATATCCTAATCCCCTATGTTGTCTTTACACATCATAAAAATTCAAAATTATTTGCTCATTGGCTTTTCAAATTAACTCGTGATCCACACTTTAGACTATGTATTGCTGAAAACTGGTATGAATTGGGAGGAGTAGGAAAAGATGATGTAGGAAAAGAGTATGCACACCAGTCAGCCTCATTCTAAGAAACCACTGAGGTGAAAATTGCAAACTCCTTACTACTCCTTGTTGACAGTGGCCTGGCAAGCTTGCTATGCAGCTAAATGTTGTCCAAATTCTCAGTTTCTCCTCTGCTGAGATGTGGTAGCTAGGCAACTTTATTAACATTTGGAGTCTAACCCACACATATCTCCTTGCAAAATAAAGTGCTAGAACTGGATGGTTTCCATTGAGAGACACCCACCTCAAGGACAGGAAGATGGATCTAAAGTATGTGGAAAAAAAAAACCCTCTAACAACCAATGTACACTGAACTTACATGGCTATAGCATTTTACCAATATCATTCTGTAGCCAGAGAAAGTATCTGTCTTGATAGCTGAACCACTTAGATTTTCTACATTAAGATGAAGTTAGGTATAAAGGTTATTGTGCTGGATATATGAAGTGTATTTGGAAAGTTGACTGCACATTTCAACAGGGGAAATGAAGCAAAACCAACAGCCGTTATGAGAGGACTTTTCAAAGCATTGAATTCCTGGTGTTCAATTAGTCCAGTAAACAACTCTAAAATGAAGTCATAAATCAAAGGTGTGCTCATATACACCGCTTGAGCTGAGAGGCCCGTGCAAACAGCTCTGCAGACAGCGAGGTTATATTACAAGCAACCATGAAAACAAGACTGTTCCAACAATTTCTTGTTTACCTTCTTTATCTCACTTATTCAAATTAGCTGGAGATAGAACACACCCATTAAATAATTCACTAAGCAGCTGTAAAATTATGATTGTATTATCATAAATCTTAGATATTGGTGCCTGCTGAAAACTGCCCTTCAATACTCTTTGGTATAAGGTGACTGAGTGCTTTATTATGTGCAGCCTGTAAATATGCATATATAATCATATAGAATGCCTGTTAACTCTAACCATTTCCTCGTTCAAACAGACTCATGCATAACTAAAACTTCCTAGTTGAGAAAGATGAGTTGATATATTGAAATTGGATGGCTAAACACAATTCCTTGTAGTTGGTTATTAAACAGTCTAGCTAATCATCTATTTTACTGATTCTCCATTTTGTTCCTTTATGAAATTATGAAACCATTCTAACTTTCTCCAATGCTGAGTAACCCAGAAAATTGTATTTCTGACAAGGCTGAATGCATTTTTTTCTATCCCAAATTATCCAAAATTGAAACAAAAGTATCTCATGGCACTATATGATTATCTTTAGTTTCCAGTGGATAGATTTTCAGCCTATGTTTCTCTCAATAAGGTAAACATACAATTATAAAAAGTAATAACTATATACGGTATACATTATACAGTGATAATCTCTAAAAAATGAAATAAAATACCCATGCTCAGTATTTTCAATATCTTTTCTGACTTATCTGTGCAAAATAAAACTTAAAGCTTCTACTCTGGCCTATGTATAGGTCAGCTAGCTGTAAAATCAACAAATTCTGCTAGATAAGTTGAGCAAACTGTAGTGGTGAATTCCTAAACAGGCATTGATGAACATCCCACTTGCCAAGAGAAAGTTTATGCCAAGTAATTGAAAACCTGAGGTTGCTCTGTGGTTCAATACATAGTACATTGGATATAGTACAAGAAACTGTCTGACTTACATTCTGGGCTTTGAGTTCTGAGAAATTCTTAAGAAGTTCAACCCTGGACCACTTATGAACCATCATGCTTGGAAAGGAGGAAAGTGCCTGAATGGGATTTGTGACTGTCATGTACAAAATATCTCAGATAGCTCATTCAAGGATAGACGAGGTGTTCTGCTGTGCAACTGCTGGAGCATATAAGAAAGGAAGTATACACAAGAATGGAGTACAGTCCCTGGTTTCATGATAGAGCCCTCCCAAAAGACCTTGGGCAAGTTATCAAAACTGGATAAGGCTTTTTAAAAATTCTTCACTAATACCTGTTTTGTGGGATTGTAATAAGGTCTAGATAAACAAGTGGGAACGTGTTTTCGATTCTAAAGGATCTTTCTGATCCAGCACATGATGGTCTTTCATTTCCATATAATTATCCTTGCTATAGTGTTAGTGAGTTTGTGACCTTGGATGGTGCATTCTAACAGTGTACCTAACCCTTTGAATGTGAGTACAGTAAACAGAGAGAACATCTGAAAACTGACAAAATAGTAAGGTAAATTTTACAACATTGGGATAGGCTTGTAGCCAATCCCTGAAATCTTATATTTGATGAGCAACACGTTAAAGTTGCAAAATTATAGATGTCTATAGAAGCTGATTTATGCTTTTTGGTTTGTCTTCCTTCATATAAGGTATTTCTTGAAATGCTACGTAAAACTGACTCATGTTTAGTTATAGTGGAAGAACTCTACTCTTGATTTTAAAAAAGATGCTGTAGTAAATGCAATATATACTTGTAGAATAAAGAAGAACTGCAGTGTTTAAAGAATCTATAAATTTGAAATTTCATATGACTTGTGTTCTTAAAATATGAATTTAACTTAACTAGGTTTTTTTTCCAAATTTGTTTCACCTAGGAGCATATTCATAAACATGAAATATCTATATTTGGCCAAGAGATTTGATAAATGAATTATTAACACAATATTGCTTAAATATGCTCATTGTTTTGAGTAGCAAAATATTCTATCCATACTCATATCATCCAGTACAACAACATTCCTTTTTGCAGTTAGAGTAATGATCACACATTTGGTCTTAGCCACTATAAAGCATTAAAACCAAAACATCTACCTTTGTGTTACAGACTCTGCTTTATAATTATCACTCCTGCCATAGCTAATTAGTTACTAAGATGAATATACTTCCCATTAAAAACCTACCTACTGGCTTTAACTAAGTTTGTCTGCTTGTTTTTGTTTTGTTTTATTTTTAATTTTTTGTTTATTTTTGTTGGTGGTGTTTAATTTTTGTGACAGAGTCTCTCTATGTAATCCTGGATGTCTGGAATTCCCAGAAATCCTCCTGCCTCTACCTCCAGAGTCCGGGGAATAAATGTGTGTGTGTGTGTGTGTGTGTGTGTGTGTGTGTGTGTGTGTGTGTGTGTGTGTATGTGTGTGTCCCTATGCCTGGCAGTGTCTGTTACTTTTGATATTGAATCTGACTGTATTACAATGGTCACTAGTTTCACTTGGGCATCCTCCTAGTTCCAAACTTCTCTGTTCTCCTTATTTTCAATTTCTTCTAATTGAATTCTGAGTGGAGTCAGGCAAGGACAATATTCACACCTGAACCTGAATCAGCTCCAACTTCAGGATCTTCCATTTAGACAGACTCTACCACCTCCTGTTTTCCTGGGTTATAATGTCTTTCCTTTTTAAAGTGTTTCCTAAACCAACCTTCTTTCTAGTTGAAAGTAACAGCAAGCCAACCATACGTTAGGTGAGGCAAAGGAGACAAAACCACAACAAGGAACCATGGTCTCTTGACCTAGTCTGTGTCATCATCAGAATATGACTGACCCCTGCTGTCTATTTCTCTGCATAAGAATACCATGATATTTGATTCTCTGTAATCTAACTTCTTAAGTTCGTTGTATATGTTGGATATTAACTCTCTATCAGATGTAGGATTGATAAGATCTTTTCCCAATCTGTTGGTTGCCTTTTCATTCTATTGATAGTGTCCTCTGCCTTACAGAAGCTTTGCAATTTTATGAGGTCCCATTTGCCGATTCATGATCTTACAGCATAAGCCATTGGTGTTCTATTAAATTTTTTCCCCTGTGCCCATGTGCTCGAGGCTCTTCCCCACTTTCTCCTCTATAAGTTTCAGTGTATCTGCTTTGATGTGGAGGTCCTTGATCCACTTGGACTTGAGCTTTGTACAAGGAGATAAGAATGGGTCGATTTGCATTTTTCTACATGCTGATTGCCAGTTGAACCAGCACCATTTGTTAAAAATGCTGTCTTTTTTTCCACTGGATGATTTTGGCTCCTTTGTCAAATATCAAGTGATCATGTGTATGTGGGTTCATTTCTGGGTCTTCATTTCTATTCCATTGATCCACCTGCCTGTTTTTATACCAATACCATGTAGCTTTTATCACTATTTCTCTGTAGTGCAGCTTGAGGTCAGGCATGGTGATTGCCCCAGAAGTTCTTTTATTGTTGAGAATAGGCTTCAATATCCTAGTTTTTTTTATTCCAAATGAATTTGCAAATTACTCTTTCTAACTCTATGAAGAATTGATTTGGAATTTTGATGGAGATTGAATTGAATCTGTAGATTGCTTTAGGCAAGATGGCCATTTTTACTAATCATCAGGGAAATGCAAATCAAAACAACCCTGAGATTCCACCTCACATCAGTCAGAATGGTTACAATCAAAAACTCAGGTGACAGCAGATGCTGGAGAGATTGTGGAGAAAGAGGAACACTCCTCCATTGCTGGTGGGATTGCAAGCTGGTACAACCACTCTGGAAATCAGTTTGTTGGTTCCTCAGAAAATTAGACATAGTAGTACCTGAAGACCCAGCTATACCACTCCTGGGCATATACTCAGAAGGTGCTCCAACATGTAATATGGACACATGCTCCACTATGTTCATAGCAGCCTTATTTATAATAGCCAGAAGCTGGAAAGAACCCAGATGTCCTTAAACAGAGGAATGGATATGGAAAATGTGATACATTGACACAATGGAGTACTACTGCGCTATTAAAATTGATGAATTCATGGAATTCTTAGGCAAATGGATAGAACTAGAAAATATCATCCTGAGTGAGGTAACCCAATCACAAAAGAACACACATGGTATGCACTCACTGACAAGTGGATATTAGCCCAAAAGCTCCAAATAAGCAAGATACAATTCACAGACCACATGAAGCTCAAGAAGAAGGAAGACCAAAGTGTGTGTGGGAGCTTTAGTTCTTCTTAGAAGGAGAACAAAATACTCACAGCAGCACATATGGAGATAAAGTGTAGAGCAGAGACAGAGGGAAAGGCCATCCAGAGACTGTCACACCTGAGTATTTATCCTATATACAGTCACCAAACCCAGACACTATTATGCCAAGAAGTGCATACTGAAAGGAGCCTGATATGGCTGTCTCCTGTGAGGCCCTGCCAGACCCTTACAAATAGGGATGCTCACAGCTAACCATTGGACTGAGTGTGGGGTTCCCAATAGAGGAGTTAGCAAAAGGCCTGAAGGAATTGAAGAGGTTTGCAACCCCACAGAAAGAACAACAATATCAACCAACCAGATCCCCCCAGAGCTCCCACGGACTAAGCCATCAACAAAGGAGTACACATGACTCTAGCCTTCATATGTAGCAGAGGATGGCCTTGTCATGCATCAGTGAGAGAAGAGGTCTTTGGTTCTATGAAGGCTCAATAGATGTCTCAGTGTAGGGGAATTGAGGGCCGGGATGTGGGAGCTGGTGGGTGGGTGGAGGAACACCCTCATAGAAGAAGGAGGAGGGAGGATGGGATGGGGGTTTCTGGGAGGGGAGGAAACCAGGAAAGGGGATAACATTTGAAATGTAAATAAAGAAAATATCCAATAAAAAAGAAAGAAAAAGGAAAAAATACCATGACCAGGATGAGTGAAGGACTCCCTTCTTATTATCTAAGGTCAGGCCATGATGTCACCTTAGATATTTTTGGTCACATTCTTAATGTACTGCATATGGAAAACTGACCATTTCCTAGAAAGAGAAAGTGGTGTTCCAGAACCTATTTCTACAAGCAGGAAGTCAGCACTTCCTGACAGACAAGGAAATATTCATATACTGGGACAGATATCTAATTGACATCTTACAGTCAATGTTTTTATCTTGATTTTTAACCTGTTAGATGCCTGGTTTTTATTTGTGTCAAAATTAACTTAATGAGGTGATGGGTGGAAAAAAAAAAAAAAACACCTGAAAAAAGTTTTGTGGGAGAATAGAGACTATGTAAAGACTACTCAGTTTTCAGATATTTCTTCTATAATCATTTATTTCCTCCCCTAAATTCCTCTGAAGTGAGAGGTGTGTAATTCCAGGTAAACAAAAGAATAAATAGGGGATAATAAATCATAACATCAAAATTATACAGCTAATAAGTTAGAAACAAGTTAGAAATAAATCCCTGTTTATATTCAGGTGGAAAGGGAAAGATGAAGAAACAGGCAGGATTTATGATCATGAATGTGAAGAAGTGGCATGTAGTACCCAGGGCTCGTCTTTACCCTTCTACTGCACAAAAGAGACTTAATGCTTTTCAAGAATCAAGTCCAAGAAAATCAGACCACATTACTGATTTTTTTTTAGTACAAGGATAAATATATAAATGTTCCCCTTTCTTTCCATTGGGTCAGTTTTATATACTATCCTGTTTTAAGATGGAAAATTAAGATTAGGGTGTAGATCTAGAGAGATGAAGCCAAGGAGGCCAGCTATCCAGCTGAGCACAGCACATGCTGACAGCATTCTGAGAGCATCATGTGGTTTGAAGACACTATGGGGATTTGGTGGGAAATCTTTTAGAAATGAACAGCATGATTTTTTTCCATGATTATCCCTGTGATACAATGTCTTTTAAAAAAAATCCACTGAGGTGTGTCCAGAGAGTAAAGGATTCCTGGACCCTGCTTACTTGTCAAATGCCATTGGATTTTAACACTTGCACAGGAATTTTCCCATGCAGAGAAGAAAGATAATATAGTACTTACTTGAACCCACAGAATACTGTTGAAACCCTTTTTTTATATTATCTTATATTTAATACCCACCTACTGTAGTAACCTTGCACTTGGCTTATAGCATAAAAGCTCAGGTCTTTTATTTCAATCTAGGTATAGTGGACCAACTTTGATATATTCTTCAGTTCAAAACATTAAATCAATTCTCAAGATAATTGTTATATAAGTGACAACTGTGGTAACCACTAGGCATGACAAATCAGCTCTGCACAGCAGTTTTGTAAAGAGGCCAAGAGCACATACCTGTTTGTACATCATCAGTGAAGGCTTTCATTTCATCTGTGGGGTCTGGAGCCCACACAATTTTTCTCATGTCCCACCACACTGAGAAAACATGCTTTTCTTTTTAGTTTATTTACTTATATAATTTTCTATTACCTGAATCATAAATCTGGGATGCATTCACTAAATCAGATACTGGCACTCAAAAGAATTAACCTGATTTGGACACTATAGTGTTAGTTTAAGCTTATGCTGATTTACAATAAGCTAGAAAAGAATATGATCTAGAAAATAAGATGAAATCAGAAACATTTTCCTAATGTGTCCATATTTCCAACGTCCAGAATTGTATCCAGATCTAAATTATAAATTTGCTTATAAAAAGTATTCTCCAAATAGGAATGAAATGACTCTGTATAAGAAAATATGAAATGGAAATTTCAGGATTCTTTGGAAACTGAGTTATGTCATGTGATGTTCTTCTGGAGACTGTCTTATGAGAGGATGGTTTGCTGACAACAGAGAGGGGGTGTTTTTCTGTAAGCTGCCCAGAAAAGGGGAATGTAATGTTTTTCTTGAGTAGATGCTTAAGAGGACACATGATATTTGGAAATGGTGTAAGTATAGCCCAACAGATAGTAGATGGCATTGTGGCATTGGTTTATCTTGGACTCCTTGCTGGGCTTTGTTGGGCTTTGCTATGCTGGTCTTCACTGACAATGCTGTGGCATTGGTTCACCTGATCATCCTTTGTCATGACTTCTTAGAGAAAAATCACCAAAGAGTTCCTTGGCTTCTTGTCCTTCCCAAGGACACAGAATATTGGCAGAGCCTAGCAGTTTCCTCTGGATCAAACTGCTGTTGTTGATTCATGAATAGTGTTTGTGAGTGGATCAAGCTCCCTCTGCTGATTTGTGTAAACTGCACTGCTGATATCTTGACAACAAAGGTTAGAATTGCCCCCAAAGAACTACTTCTAAATAGGTCCACATTCCCGTGTCCTATTAACTTTTCCTTTTATTACATCTGGTTGGTGATGGGCTAAAAAGAAGGTTAAAGTATTTAATAACTCTTATGAAAGTAGATTTTGAAGAATCTAACCCTATAAAAATATCTTGATGTTATTCTTGAACATGGCTAGATTTTATTTTAACCAAAGATTCAAATTATTCTGACCAATATTTATCGACCATTTTTTACTTTCCAAGTATTTTTATTACATATTTATGATTTATAACTATGATTTAGTCAAACAAAATGACACTCACAACCAATATCCCTTTTATTGAAGTCCAAAGCATATATACATACACTCATTAAAATATTACTTGCCCTAATTAATCTATCTCCAGTGTATAGACCTTCAACAATCTTTGATATTAATTATTTAATGCAAATGAAATAGTTTTGTCTAGCTATCTTATCAGTATTATTATGCAGATGATCAAATGAGGATTAAGGTAGTTGATTCAAATGTTCCAAGAAATGTAACTTCTAAATGTTGACACAGGGATATGAACTGATAAAGCACTTTTACCCTGACTTTTCAAACACTTAGTAATGTTACTATCACTCATCCTTCATTTATTCTAAGTATGAATGTTGCTTCACCCTCTGTTAATTCTCTGCAATATTTTCAACAGTTCAATATTACCTTGTCTTATCTACTTTTCTACTCCTGTGACAAAACATTGTGACCAAGGCAGCTTATAGAAGAAACAGTTCTCTAGGGGACTTACAGCTTCTGAGTGTGAGCCCATGACTCTAAAAGGAGGAAGCACAGCAGCAGGCCCAAACAGTTCCATCAAGTGTTTAAACTTAGAAGCCAACGTGGGTCAATCTCATTCAAACCACTATATGCACAGATATTCATTTACTATTAAAATACCTATCTTATGAAAAGTTTTATGTCAGACAAGCTCTGGCCTTGTGTGGTTTAAACTTTAGTCTGTGAATGGGCAATATTTTTTTCATTTCCAAGTTTAGCAGAGCTAATAACAGCAAAAAAATCCTAGCATCTCCTCTTTCCTTCTGTCCCTATTGCTGTGACAAAATGCTGTGAGAAACTTAAGCAAGGGAAGTTTCAGGAAGTTTATCATAGAACTAAAGGCAAGGTGGGCTGGCTCTGTCCATGGAGGAAGACACAAGGCAGCCAACAGTTTATTCAAATTATGCCAGGCAAGAAGCAGATAAAAACCTCAAATTTTTCCCTTAGAGTCCTATTTCTGAACACTAGCTCTTACCTCTAAAACTTTTCACAGCCTGCAAAATAGTGTCAGAAAGTAGGAACTAACAGCTCAGAATGTGACCCTTTGGAGGATGATGAAGATTCAAACAGTCTGGTATAGTGGCACACACCTTAAATCGTAGATCTCGGGAGACAGCTCTCAGGAGGATGTCTTTGAGTTTGAGGCCAGCTTGATCTACATAGTGTGTTCTAAAACAACAGAGTCAAATAAAGAGAATTGGTCTCAGAAAACAAACAAACAAAAGATTCAAGCTGTAGCAAGTTTGAAGAGGCTCAAGGATAAAGAGCTATTGACTTTTAGGAGCAGTTTGGATAGGACCACCTAAAACACTGTACAATTTGTTAAAGTTGGACTCTGCTGGTCCATAGCAACCTCCTGGGGAAGATGTTGACCTCTCTCTATTCTCCTACATTCCATCTCTTCTTAGTGCTCAGCCAATACCACAGTGTGGTAGTGAAAGGGGAAAGGAGTTCTTTATGCTGAACAGATCAGCCTCCTGAATGTGGAGGAGAGTTCAGAAAAGACGAAAAGGTTTGGAGGAGCAACATATCCAGCCCTGGAAATAGACCTGATCCCAGGGTCTGCTACCTCTGCCTACTATCAATTTTATAGTGGAAATAAACCAATGGCTATATCACTGCTGCTCTACGTCGCATCCCCTGCCCTCAACACAGCACCTACAGCACAGAAAGGACTCTGTAATTACATATTAAATAGCCACTGAAGTAACTACTTGGGAGCCTTGTTGACAGAATAGACTCATGATAAATATTTACCAAATTCACTCATTTTGAATGAACCGGTAAGTGCAGACAGCCGGCTACTGCGCATACATTGCACCCTGCTAGAATGCTCAGAAGCAGCCTCTTGTGCTGCTTCTGATCCACTCCAGAAGAATACATTGACTAACAAACCATCAGCAGCCTCAGTTATCTGCAGTGACTGCCAATCTTGCCTTTCAACGAGGACCACTTTTGGGTGAACTGAATCAAAAGTTCCATTTAGCTTGTACAGTGCTGTTCATTTTGGAAGTGGAGATTCAGAGTATTCTTTGCCATGTGTCTCATTTCAGGAGTGATAGGTAAGGAAATTGCAAAAGGGCACTGCAGTGAGAGCCTGAACATTGCTGGTGCTTTCAATAATAAAAAGGATATTACTCTGCATAGTGAGAAAAGATAGCATCTCAGGTTTCATATCTTCCTTTCATCATGTAAGGTTGGTCTCTTAATATTTAAAAGCTCTGCAGGAACTTTTAAGGCACAAAGATAATTACTTTAAAAATCAAATGTTCCCAATGAGACATGGACTGGCATCACACATACTGTCTCAAATGACAGAGTCAACAGCATCCATTATAAATTACTGTCAATACTCTATTACTGCATCCAAAGTTACAAGATCCTGATCCATCCGCCAACTTTATAATACAAAAGTCGCCCCTCATATTTACAATTAAATTATTTAATGATAGCTCCATAAAATTATCTATAATGTAAAATTCCTAAAGGCACATATAACAACATTTAATATGCTAAGTACACTTAATAAATTATTAGAATTTTTATTTATCAGTATTATATCTTTAGATTTATTTATGTGTATATTTGGACTTCATGTAAGTATGTGCACCACATGTGTGTCCAGTGAGTGCCTGGGGACATCAGAAGAAGGCTTTAGATGGGACTTGGAGTTTTAAATTATTGTCAACCACCACTTAGGTGCTGGAACAACTATCTGAGTCCTCAGGAGGAGCCATGAGGGTCTCTACCATGGAGCAATCTTGTTATTCTGTTTTAACTGAACCTGTTCCCTTTGTTTGTTGTTTCCCGTGACCTTCACAAACTGGTCAAATTTACTGGTCTCATAAAATCCCTGTCCTCTGGCAAAACGTCTTAGCTCCAGTCTTTGTAGAAAATGTATTTTACTGCTTTTTTAGCAAAGGTTATAAACAGAACTGTTTTTCCACAAAATCGTTACGGATTTTGATATATTAACTGCCTGCCATGCTATGCCTCAGAAACCTTGAGTCCAACAAGCACAGGCAAGACAAGTAGCTTCTAATTAAACCATGCTTCTATGGGGACCATTGTTTCTCCAAGGCAATGGGGAGAGCGTGGTTAAAGGACAGAGTCACTCTGCTAAGCTTGAATCTGGATCCTTCTTCGACCAAGAAGCCTAACTTAAGCAAGCTACTTAATCTCTCTCTTGATTTCCTGGTTAGTAAAATGAAAATTGAAAATATCATTTACCTGTAGGTACCTTAACAGGGTAAAGGGGCTAACTCTGATATAAGATCTATCTTCCTTTTTTTTTTAACACTAACATTATTTATATTCTGGGCACAGCTGTTGCATTCACAGAGGGGAAATTGGGGTTTTATCTGTGACATCCTTCCACATTTTATCTGTCTTATTTGTCTAGGTAGGTACGAGCAGGAGATAGAATTCTTACAAGAGCCTGTTTAATGTAGCTCTCTTCTAAATATGTGTGTTCAGCATCCATTTACTGAGAAACTTTACGTTAAGTCATACAGAGTTGCCAATGGTCTAATATGGGTATTTCCATATAACTGAATGCAATATTATACTCCAGGAAAAAGGCTGCAGATGCCTAAAGAAACAAGACAAAGTAGAACTTGTCCTCACAAAGGTGCTGATCCTGGTGGTAGCTCCAGGTAATACTACCCAGACACCTTTAGGGCTCACTGAAAAAAACAAAACATCTTAGCCTATGCACTTTACACTTGCACAAACATACTGAGACAAACTTTCTAAAGAATGCCTTAGTTAAGAATTTGATAAAACTTGACTCTACTTGCAAAGCCTACAGTGGGATAGCATGAGCATGATTGATGACAGACTTAGGCTTTTGAAAGCATTCCTTGGGGGTTGGGCAAATGGATCAGTCAAAAGGGGAACATGATTGGGTATTGGGTGGGGTAAAGGACTGAAATCCCTGGGGGTCAGCAGAAAGAATGGAAACATGCAACCTTGGGAGAAAGTTGGGGGGACCCTCCAGAATGCACCAGAGACCTGGGAGGTGAGAGACTCTCAGGACTCAAAAAGAGGAACCTTAGATGAAATGACGTACATTGGGGAGAGGGAACTTATAGAGCCCACCTCCAGCAGAAAGACAGGGATGGGGTTGCCATCCCACAGTCAAAACTCTGACCCATAATTGATCCTGTCTAAAAGAACTGCAGGGATGGAAATGGAGAGGAGCCTGAAGAAAAGAAAGTCCAGAGACAGACCCAAAGTGGGATCCAGCTCAAGGGGAGGCCCCAAGACCTGACAGTATTATGGAGGCTATGGAGCACTCACAAAAAGGGACTTAGCATGATTGAACTCCGGAAGACCCAACAAGCAGCTGAAAGAGTCAGAGGCAGATATTTGTACCCAATTAATGGACAGATGCTGCTGACCCGCATGGTTGAATTATGGCAAAGCTGGAAGAAGCTGAAGAGGAGGGCAACCCTGTAAGAAGACCAGCAGTCTCAATTAACCTGGACCCCTAAGATCTCCCAGAGACTGGACCACCAACCAGGCAGCATACAACAGCTATTATGAGGCCCCCAACACATATACAGCAGAGAATTTCCAGGTCTGGGTTTAGTCAGAGAGGATGCACCTAATCCTCAAGAGACTGGAGGCCCCAGGGAGTTTAGTGGTCTGGTGGGGTATGGTGTGGGGACATTGTCATGGAGACTTGGAGGGTAGGAGGAGGTGTGAGATGTGGTATGGGGGTGGACTTGGAGAGGAATAAAATCTGGAGTTTAAAATAATAAATAAATAAATAAATAAATAAATAAATAAATAAATAAAAGCATGTGCTTTACAAACCTGAGGTCCTGAGCTCAGATCCCTACCAGATATGTCACAAGTTAGCCAAGGCAGCATACACCTACAATCCCAGCACTGGGAAGGCAGAAGTAGGAGACTCTCTAGGGCTTCATAGCCCACAAATCTAACTAATTGGTGAATACCTGGTTCAGTGAGGGACCCTGTCTCGAAATTGGAGATGAAATTGAGAACCCACTGTGTTGCCTTTTGGCATACATACATACATACATACATACATATATACATACACGCACGCACGCACGCATGCACACACACACACACACACACACACACTGACTGATAGGCATGAGTATAATAAAAGTGAGGAAGAGATAATAGATAAGGCTGGGTGTACAGGGAGTAGCTCATTAATAGCATAATTTATATCACTTAACTACTTCTTTGGAAGTGAGGAATGAATAGGTAGAAGAGGCAAAGCAGTGAGGTTATTTGATCCATTCTGTCTCAGGAAATGCTACTTGCCATGTGTAGCAACTCAAGACTTGAAGAGCAACTCAGGAACACTGGTTATCAGAGTTAATGAGATCCTATTCCATGAGCTCTAGTTCTTGGGTTCTGGATTTGTTCATTTTATCCCCCCCTGCCAAATGCATTCATACACACACACACACACACACACACACACACACACAAAACCTTTAAATGCATTTAAATGTAGTATCTCTCAACAACAGGATTTCTGTTTACATGGATGGTTAGTGTGTTTCATTACATGCTGAAATTAACTACTAGGTAACAAGACAAACAGCTCAAGTTAATACCATATACCATGTGTACTACAGTACTGACCTCTCAGGCAAGATCTGTCCACTGGCGCAACATTGACACAACTACTTAGGGAATAAGCAGCCAGTTCAATCTGAATTTAAGGCCTGCACCATGCAAGGGAATACACAACTAATGCTATACAGGGCTGGCTGGGCAGAGGATGTGTCCAAGGGAAGAGTACATGTTAGGGTTTCTATTACTGTGATGAAACACCATGACCAAAAAGCAAGTTGGACAGGAAAGGGTTTATTTGGCTTAAACTTCTACATCACAGTTCATTATCAAAGGAAGTCAGGACAGGAACCCAAGCAAGCCAGGAATCTGGAGGCAGGAGTTGATGCAGAAGCTATGGAGGAATATTGCTTACTGGCTGGTTGCTCATGGCTTACTTAGCCAACTTTCTTATGGTACCCAAACCACCAGCCCAAGGATGACACCATCCACAATGGGCTGGGCCCTCCACCATCAATTACCAATTGAAAAAAGTCCTTAGGGGCTTGTCTACAGCCTGTTCTTAGGAAGGCATTTTTAATTGAAGTTCCTGTCTCTCATATGACTTTAGCTTATGTCAAGTTGGACATAAAACTATCCAGTACAATATAGTATTGTTTCATCCCTAAATAAATATGCTATCAAACTGCCTTCAAATTTTCATTTTTACTCAGACTCATGCTCCTCTTAGGCAGAGGACCTCCTTTTTGCAGAGGATAACAATAAATGCAGACTTGTATTTGGTCAAAGTGCCGAGAACAAATGGCTGGTGAGTGCTCAGCCTCAAATAGGAATTTCATAATCCTCTCCCAACAAGGCCTGGGTACTCACAGAAGAATGTGAAAAGAACTTAAGAGCCAAGGGATAGAGAAGAGTCTCATTAAATACAGCCACCCAGATATTACCTTGCTGTGGAAACCATGAACACACAACTACTATGGATAGCCCCATACTGAGCCCTCCAACTTTTCACCATGGATAAAGGATATGGCCACAAGGCACCATCTCTTCCCACAGATCTAATGACTGTTAATGGTTACTGGGGAGGGAGTGACATTTTCTTTAATGGTGTCATACCTGGAGGACTAGGTGGGAAGAAGGTGTTTAGAGGAAAATCAAGGTGGGTATCAGAGAGCCATAGAAGGGACTATATCACAATGCATTCACATGCAAAAAGAAAAAAATCTTTAAAACATGCTGTTCTGTTTTGCTTTTGTCACTAACACTGTCAGTAAACAAGATTTAAGAAATTCCTTCTAACTGGTGAGATGGATCAGCGTGTAAGAGCACTGACTGCTCTTCCGAAGGTCCTGAGTTCAAATCCCAGCAACCACATGGTGGCTCACAACCACCCATAATGAGACTTGACGCCCTCTTCCAGTGCATCTGAAGACAGCTACAGTGTACTTATTTACAATAAATAAATCTTTGGGCAGGAGCCCACAGGGTTGACTGGAGCGAGCAGAGGTCCTAAAGTCAATTCTCAACAACCAGATGAAGACTCACAACTATCTGTACAGCTACAGTGTGTACTCATATGCATAAAATAAATAAATAAATAAATCTTTTAAAAAAAAAAGAAATTCTTTCAGTGAGTGTCTGTAATACGAAGCACAGAATTACTTCTAATTTTTTCTTCTTATGGACATTTGATCCATAAGGCCCTGTTCTTTCAGACACAACCTTATAAATCTCCTGGCATCTTCCTTGTTATGATCACTAAGCATACAGACCTTAGAAAGTCTTTAATCCAAGAGCCATTAACTGTACGATATTAACTATACAGCTATCAGTTATCTAGATACATTACAGTGTCTCAGGTAAGTGTCTTAATTTGAGTGTCCACACAATCAGACAATGAGACTGGGACTTGAAGCAGTGGTCTATTTGCTGGTGTTCTCGTGGAGCAGAATGGGGAAAATTGGAAAAAATAAATAAAACAGAGAAGGGAAAGCAATATGAATGTGTTTTCAAGACGGTCCTTGTGGTTTCCAGGCCTGGATTCCCTGCGATGTACACACCGCATCAACGTGGAAAGGAGAGATAATGAGAGGTAGGGTACAAATGCTAGAACAGACAGGTGTAGACTGCAGTGACACGGAAATCAATAGAACACAATGTGTTATGAAAATGCCACCGAGAGCTGGACTTGGTGCTGCGGAGGCAGGAGCATCTCTGTGAATCCAAGGATAGCCTGTGTACATGGTGAGTTCTGGGATCGCCAGAGCTACATCATAAACAGATGCTGTGTCTTGGTTGAAATCTTATTGCTGTGAAGAGACAGTATGACTATGGCAACTCTTAGAACAAGATATTTTCAATTTAAAAACATTTCAAGATGTGAGGCAGAAGAAGTATTAACTAAAAGAAATATTGGATTGGCGAAGGGTTGGTTCATTGACTATTAACTCTCATATTTCTGGAGGGCATTTTCTGTAAGCTGACCATAGTCCTCAAGAGAAGACCCTGGCACAGATGCATAAGAGACATCAGCATTAGCTAGAAAGCCTGCTCTCAGAGGGAGAGAGTGGCAAAGACCAGCTACTGTGAGGCTCCCACCATGAAGTCCCTAACAAGCTTTCTGAAGATACATAAACTGCCATTTTTGTAATGTCGCTAGAGTTAACTCTTAGTAGGGTTATTTTACTTTCAACCTTAATCTTGAAGTTGTTCTGTCAACAAATGATATGTGGTTTCCAGAGAACAGACTCAGTGGCAATACATTTAACACTTTAAAACACAGGATGTATCACACCTATAAAGAAAAGCAAAATGAATGAATAAGCCCAAGCTAGGACCAACAAATCATAGTAACCAGGGGAAACAAGGCTTATGAGGATGACAGGGAAGCTGTTCACGGAAGACGAGCTCAGAGGTTTTCTGGGCAGGACTCTGTAGCCAAAAAGTGAGGAGTGTGGGTAGAGGCTTTGAAGTCAGCAGAGTTTCAGTTTGGAGAACAATAAGGGGAGAGATTGGAGGTAAAGGACAGTAAGGAAAGACATCCTTCTCTGAATCCAAAAGAAAAGCAAATAAGTCCTCCTCTACCAGAAACAAATGGGAAGGAGAGGAGTCCAGTCACTAAGAGCGCATAGCAGTGGTTTTATCCTCAACAAAGACCTTGAATGGAATTAAGGGGGTGATGACAGAGTGCAGGGCAGCAAAGAGATTCAGTCCATGAGAGCCAACAGAAATAACTCAGGAGTTCCTGGGAAGTGATGACACTTTTCCCTTTCAATGTGGGTTCTACTGTCAATAAAATGAGTGTATATGTTCCTCTTTCCTAGCCATACACACTCAACATTTATACAAGGAGGTGACATTTTATAAAACAGGCTTTCTGACTTGTTCTACGGAATGAAAGGTAGTGCCGTCCACCAACCTACATAATGCAGAAGTGAAATAGCGAAAAACTTGGAGTTCGTTTCAGACACTTTGAATGTGAGGTGCCCATACAAGACCCGGTAAGCAAGAAATTTGATATGAAGGAGCCAAAACAGCAGCAGCAGTACTTTGGCAGCTGTGCCTCCTGGATGCTAGAACATCCATTCACACTCTTTCACCGTCATTTAGGTTCCTTCTCCTGAGTGAGAAAACAAGAGTCCAGGTCTTTCTCGGTTGTCACACACACTAGTAAAGGGTTTGCAGCCTTGAGACCCTAGTTTTATTATAATATCATTTATCCTCCCTTCTCCAACTTAGTTAGGGAGTTGCCATTGCTGTGATGAAACTCCAAGACCAAAGCAACTCGGGAAGGGAAGGGTTTATTAAGCTTACGCTTCTGTATCATACTTCATCACTGAAGGAAGTCAGGACAGGAACTCAAGCAAGGCAGGATCCTGGAGGTAGGAACTGATGCAAAAGCCATGGAGAAGTGCAACTTGCTGGCTTGTTCCTCATGGCTTTCTCAGCCTGCTTCCTTTCTCCCTTTCTCCCTTTCTCCCTTTCTCTCTCTCTCTCTCTCTCTCTCTCTCTCTCTCTCTCTCTCTCTCTCTCTCTCTCTCTCTCTCCCCCCTCTCTCCCTATCTCTCTTTCTCTCTCTCTCTCTCCCCTTTCCTTCTTTCCTTCCTTCCTTCCTTCCTTCCTTCCTTTCTTTCTTTCTCTTTTTCTTTTTCTTTTTGAGACAGGGTTTCTCTGTATAGCCCTGGCTGTCCTGGAACTCACTCTGTAGACCAGGCTGGCTTCGAACTCAGAAATCCGCCTGCCTCTGCCTTCCAAGTGCTGGGATTAAAGGTGTGTGCCACCACCGCCCAGCCTGCTTTCTTATAGAACCTAAGACCACCAACCCAGAGGCAGCCAGTGCCACCCACAATGGTCTGGGTCCTCACCCATCAATCAATAATTAAAAAAATGTATCACAGGCTTGCCTACCACCAGATTTTATGAAGGCACGTTATCATTGGAGGTTCCCTTCTCTCCGATGACTCTAGCTTGTGTCAAGCTGATATAAAAGTAGCCAGTACATCCCTTCTCCTTGAGCAGAATTTTCATAAGGATTGTGGGGGAAAAATACAAAAAGAAGACTTGGTCCACTGTGATTTGGAGGGGAAAGGGAATTTAAATATTCATTAAAATGTCTTTACAGTCCACAGCATAGAACCTGAAAGAGTACTCCTCGCGTTTGAGTTAGCCTGTTCTGAACTTCCTCTGGAATATGATTCAGAGGAATCAAAGCATTCACTTTGATTTGTTTTCCTGAATGAATTTCTGCTTTCCTTCCGGAACATAAGAACAGAAAAGCAACCTTTACTAATAACTCCAGGAGCATCCCTCATAGATAGCTATGGTAATCTGAAATATAGGAGTTCAAAAAGATATCAGGCTTGAAATATATGCATTGGGATTAAGGCAGTCAGGATTGTGCAAATGACTGATTTCACTTATAAAGGTGACTAAAAACAAAACAAACAAAAACCCTAAAGGCATTAATAAAACCATGGAAACCCAAGGCTCAAAGAGAGTGAAGGATCGTATGCTAGGAGGGAAGGGAGTTACAGAAATGAATGCAGTAGAGGTGGAAAAACATCAAAGAAAAAAAACTAAAGTTTTTCATTTAGTGACTGTAGACATTAAGAAAAGCAGTCGAAGCCAGATTAAACAGTGTCAGTAGGAGTCAGAGACAGGAGGAGCAAGTCAAGTGTAAAGCCAATGCAGAGAGTTGCACACCAGCCATAGCTTTATAGTGAGGTCTTGCCTCAAAATATGACTATAAATAAAGGGATAAGTGAATGAATAAATTAGTTGATTGATTTAACTACTGAGTGAGTTCAGTTGACAGTGAGCAAAAGACGAAGGTTGAATTGGGTGAAAACGAATAAAGCTGAGACTTACGGTAGAAGACAGAAGCTCCTCTTTCTAGAAGTTTCTAGCAATGGAAAGGAAAGAATCACTCAATTCACAGGAGGCCTCATGGCAGGGCATTGGTTGGGGTTTTATGTTAGAAGATAAGAGAGACTTAAACAGATTTAGAGCCTAATGGAAAAAGAATGAAGGTGAAAGGGAGAAGGTTTTCTAATGACGATTAATGTCTGTGAAGTTAAGCTGAAGCAGAATGCAGAGCTCCTGTGTGTGCAAGGAAGAAAGGAAAGAAGGTAGAAAAGGACAGAGAGAGGATGGAGAGACAACAATGGGTAGGAAAGTGAGGTATACACAGAAGGTACTTCTGAAAGAGACCTGAATGTTACAGACAGAAGCCTTGAGAAACAGGAAGGTGAGACACATGATGGGCTGTTTAGGTCCATGTATCAGGACTGTGTTTTTCTGCCCTCTAAGAATCAGTCAGGAGCAATCTCTTCCAGTAGCACCAGAAACAGGTTTCAAATGGTCCAGCAAAACTGTTTCAAAGTCATCATATAAAAATGGCGATGAACTTGTGCCAAAGAGCTCTGACCTTTTTCTCAGCAACACCGTCACTTGGCAACACCAGAATGCAGATGCGATGGAGAAACAGGACATCTCACCAGAACACTTACATTTGCATATTTTAACACTTCGATTATCTGTCACTCTCTGACTTCATCACACATAATTATCAATAATGTTTCCATACATTAATCTCATTTCTATTTCAAGAAAGTCTCCCTCATTCTCAATAATTGTATCACATGTTTTCAGGATTCCAAAAGGCCTCTCTTAAAGCAACTATCCCCACACATGCATATGTGCATGGACATTAGAGCCTATTAGCTTTATTTGACAATGTTTAAATCTGTTAATTTTCTTTTTCAGAACCAATACCTTCCTGGTTTCTTTACAATTACCAAAACAGTTCTAGGATAATTTTATTGTTTGGAGAAATTTTGTTCCACTTGAGGTCATTTCATTGTTTTATACATTGAACACATAATTACTGCATGTAATAGCCACTAAGTATTTTGTGTGTAGGCTGTTACCATTCTTATCTCTTAAACATCTAGTGTTGTGAGGAAGAAAGGTCAGTATATAGGTAATTAATAGACAGTGTAGCTTTTTTTTTTAAATGCATATCTAGATATTCACTTCAGGTTCTACAGAATGCCTGATGATTTTTTTTAATCCTTGCATTAGTTCTAGCAGACTCAAGGCAGACCTCCCCCAAAGGGGGCAACTTACAGACTAGGATTTAAAGTAGTATGAGTAGAAGGCAGAAAGTAGTATAAACAGAGAAAACATACTCCAGAAGAGTAAATACCCAGAGGAAGCATGAAAATCATCCCTGATTTGGTTTCAGGCCAGCTTGTAGGTGAGCGAAAGAATTTTCCCTTTAGCTCATTGTAGGAAGAAGGGAATTGACCTAGAGCAGTGCCAAGAGAGCAGACACAAGGTAATAACAAAAAAATGGGCAGCATATGGCTATAGGTTCAGAAGATGGTGCTTCCATTAGGATGAACCACTCTTATGTGCAATTTCCCAACATGCAATTCCTGATATGTAAATTAGGCTGCTTCTGATTGGTTGGTGTTTGGTCCTGGTTGGGCTGAATAAATGTGCATGCAATTGGTTATGCAAATCCAGACATATAAATGAGGGTAACTGTGGCGTGAAGTTGTAGCTAATTCTGTCTAGCTACGCCATTCTGCTGTTCTGCTTTTTGGGCAGAGCAAAGTTGTTTCTTTTTTCTCTTGTTGTTGAGGTGCTTTCTAGACCCCCACTTACATTGAAAGATCTGTTTCTTTTCTTGCCTCTCAGTTTTAAAAGAAGTGACCAGTGAGGTCACACGGTCTACTCAGATTAGCTTCTAAAAGTTCACCCACCCTGTCTTGTTTGGATTTCACCCTCAGAATTTCACTTCTACAGAAGTGTAGAATGGGTGAGAGTAATAACAAAAGGGATGAGAGGCTCCCATTGGACGGTATCTTCTTCTATAAGCAAGCCACCAACAATGAAGAAAAGTCAAGGGGGAGTTAGAAGACGCTTCCAAAGCAGTATGTTATTTTAGGTCAAAATAGAACTTAAACAGTCTCCAGGTGAAGCTGTTTCTAAAAGCGCAAAAGATGATAAACATACCAGGTTCCCGAGCAAATGCCTGCCACCTCTATCAGCCTGACTCCTTCAAAAACCATAGCCCTTCATTTTCATTACTTTCTGACTCCTTGTTCCAGCTACAAGTAAATCCGGAAGATGGTGTTGAAAAGGAGACAGCAGAACAATTCTGCACAGAGCACCTGCTCCAAGGCATGCTAGGTATGGACTGCTACTGTTACTGTCTTCATTTTGATCCTTACAAAATAAGGTAGGCAAAACTCCCAATGTCTGCACAGAGATATGGAGCCTCTGAGTGCTGCATTTCCACGTTCTCTATGCCAGGCCCTGGGCTGAGCCACAGAAAGCTGTCGTGGGTCACAGTGCCTGGTTTGGGAGGGACCTAAGGACAGAATCTTTGCTCATGCCTTTCCAACTACATCACAAACAGGGTTTGATATCTGTTATCGAGGTCTTGTTGCTTCCCGGACCAGTGCTCATGCAGCTTGCCCAGTTCCTGCTTCTCCAGCTGTCCCTGCCTTTTGCCTCCCTGTGGCACCCTGAGTGGATGGCTGCCTGCCCAGTCAGACTTTGGAGTGAGTCCTCATATTACTTTGCCCTTGGGTGTCTGCAGCCTGCTGATTTCTGAGTGCCCACCTGTGTACACTTCCTCTTTGGCTTATAGCCAGCTCAGAACAGCTCACCTGGTTTCAATATTTTAGTTCCACTTTGCCCCCCTGACCCCAAGAAAACTCTGTCTGACAAATACCACCCGGTAGGAAACTTGACTCTTTCCAGTCTCCAAATCCCTATATGCCCCCTGTCCTACTCAAAGGCTTGTCAATCATTCTCAGACCCTCCAATAAGATAGGCCTTTAGAGCATGCTCTATTTTCTCCTCCTGTACCATCGAGCAATTTAAAACAAATTCCAAAGCAAATCAAAAAGAGCCTCATGATGAAGTATTAAGGCTTTCTGTTTTTAAAGTTACGGGATCCAATTAAGTCCAACAATTTCTTACAAATTGAATACACACAGTCACATCAAGCTCATGGGTAAATTTAGGTCAGAAAACACAGGCAAAGAATTACAAGTCTGAGCATTCTGAAAGGTCATTTACCTTGCTCTTCCCTTCCAGCAGGAACATAATTAAAACTGATGGACAGGGAAGGAGGGAAGGAGAAAGAGGGAGAGGAACAGAGGCCTAGACAAAGAGATTTCATGATACATGCTATTCTTTTAAAGTTCAGGAGATTCTTTTTTTTTTATTAGATATTTTCTTTATTTACATGTAAATTTCTCCTTTCCCAGTTTCCTCTCCA
>NW_022196913.1:92797279-92807172 GCF_008632895.1 Mastomys coucha
GTCTCTGCTCCATAGTTAATCTCTGCAACTCCTTCCATGGGTATTTGGTTCTCCCTTTTAAGAAGGAAGTTCAGGAGATTCTTTAAGCTATTTTTCACCTAGGGCTGTTCATACTGGAGATGATTATATGGAAGAAAGCATCTCAACATCCCTAAAAAGGGGGGCTTGAATAGTTTTTACAATGGGAGGGGGTTTTCCCTGAAGCAAGTACTTAATTTGAAAACTTTCTATGTAGCACCCCCCCAACTGTATAGCACAGTTCAAGTTTGGTATTTTTTAACATGGATAACTTGTTAACTAGTCATAATGTGTTTTCTGGTCCAAGATAAGATGTGACTAATCAAATCTCATGTTTCAGGCTACAAAGTCATTAGTGCCGAGAGCAGAGTTCCATTGCCTGTTGGGAGGGAGAGAGAGAAAGAGAGAAGGAGGGGGATAAAAGAGAGCTCACAGTGAAGGACAGGGAAATAAATGGAACCTGGAGAAGGAAGGGGATTAATCTTAAGGCTCCTGGGTGGAAAGTGGGCTTGTTTGTTTGGGTTTTGGAGCAGGATTTCTCCATGTAGCTCTTGTTGTTCTGGAACTTTCTAGGTATACCAGAGTAGACTCAAACTCACAGAGATTCACCTGCATCTAGAAGGCTGAGATAAAAGGCATGAGCCACTATGCCTGGCATAGCTTCAGTCTTGGCAGCACTCCCTTTCAGATAATAGAAAAAGAAGAATTAAAAAACAAATACTCTGTGTTGGAGCTTAGTTTACAATCTAGGAGCAGCTAGCTGGTGGGCACTAGGGGAAGACACATCAGTCACACAGCTCTCTCAGCCTGCCTAGAAACTTAGAAACATTCATCTCGATACCGGGAGATTCTTCTGCTCTCTTGCTGTCTGTCTCTCTCTGTCTGTGTGTCTATCTTTCTTCTTTTGTCTGTCTCTGTCTCTCTGTCTCTCTAAGTCTGTCTGTGTGTCTGTGTGTGTATGTGTGTGTGTGTTATGTTACAAGAGAGCAACGTTAATGAGTTCCTCACTAAGAAAAAAAATAACAGTACTCACAAAACAGTAACAGCGACAAAAGGATAGTCTTGAAAGCAGAGCATTCTCAGTGGGCTGTGGTGGCTCCCACCTTTGATCCCAGCACTCTAGAGGCAGAGGCATACAGATCTCTGAGTTTGAGGCTAGCCTGGTCTACAGAATGAGTTCCAGAACAGCCAGGGTTACACAGAGAAACCCTGTGTTGGGGGCGGGAGCAGAGCATTCTCAAGGCACGTTTGCAGACAGTATAACAATGGCTGTGAACCAAATTGTTACAAAGTCCAGGAGGCTTTGTAACAATAAGTGAGCCTAAGTTTATTGAATAATATATATGCAGGCATAAGTTTAAACCATTTTATAAATGTATTTAACTCTCAGAAGATGGGCATTTTTAACTCTGCTTTGTAGAGAGAACATTAAGGCACCATTAAGGCATGAAAAATCACCAGGAATACACAATTATCAAGTAGATAGAAGCAAGTTTTATAGCCAGGCAGTGTGGCTGGGATGTGAAACTTTATTTCCTTTCTGCAGATGGATATAAACAAGTAAATGGGTTGCTCAGGGCCCAGAATCAATGTAAGAGCATAAGACTACTCTGGAGGGGTGCAGACAGTCGTCATCATGTCCAGCATCATTTGACACCGAAGAATATCAGTCTAATGTTTCAGGATTTTCAAAATTTTTCTTGAATGGAGCTGAACTGTAATATTGTGAATAAATTCTCACCTTTTTAAATCATTTCATTTATGTGTATAGGAGTTTTGTCTGTAGGCCCATATAACACAGGTATGTCTGATGCTCAGAGAGACCAGAAGAGGGAACTGAAACCTGTGGAATTGGAGTTGCAGGCTGTTGTGAAACAACATGTGGGTGCTGGGACTGGAACCCAGGTCCTCTGGAAGACCAAGTGCTCTTAACCACTAGGGCACCTTTTCAACCTTCTCTTACCATTTTAAAACATTGGCAATTTATTTTAATAATTTAAATATTGCATTTTGGATGTAGTTTTGTTGGCAGAATGTTTACACAAAGTCCTGAGTTCAGTTCCAAGCTAAGTAAATGGGGTGTGGTGCCACATACCCATAAACATGGCACCAAGGAGAGGGATGCAGGAGGATCAGGTCAAGATCCTCCTACACTACATAGGAAATTGGAAACCAGCCTGAAATTTATGAGATCCCATATCAAAAGAGGGAAAAAATAACATATATTATGTGGAAAATCTGCTTTTAAAAAAGAACAGAGAGATAGCCAATACAGGAAAGAGGAACGGTAAACATTCAAAAGATTAAAGATGGGGTGCTTGTCTAACGTCTTTGACAGCTTGGATTCAATTCCTAGAAATGAAGACGAATAAAAACAAGGATGATAATAAAAGACTAGCAATCAAAATGAGACAGGGAGGAAGCAAGCAAAGAAGGAAGGATAGAAATGCAACTTGGGCAACTGCATTTCTAAAAAGAGAAAGAACTCATACTCAGAAAACAATCCCACAAACATGCATTAGGAGGACAAATTAGTTCAAAGAACCAATGCAAAGAGAAGGCCTTTTATATCAACAAAGGAAACACGCTGGCCTACATCATAGTCATGGGCAAGTGGAGGGGGATATCATTCTTCAGCAAAGATAAATGTTATGTGAAAAGTAGAGCTGCCGCCATAAAACTCATGTCTCTGGAACATCAAGGCATGCTCTTTTCTTCTTGTGAAGTTACCCTGTAGGATGTGGACTTGATTCTTATTTTGAATGATCCTCTGGGAAGGGATTTAATTCTAAGATTTGTGACCTAATCAATAAATTAATACGTTGGTGGGTTCTTAAGTGGAGAGACTCGTTGGGTCTATGCCTTTTAATGAAGCATATTTGATTTGAAAATGCTTCCCAGCTCTCTAAGGGGAGCACTTTCCAGCTACTCCATCTTTCTGCCATGATGATTTTGCCCCATTACAGGCTGAAGAGCAACAGAGCCAGACAAACACGGACTCATCTCTGAAACCATAAGCTCACGCTCTCAAGTGATTCATTCCAGCAACAGAAGCTGATTAAACACAAACGACCTCACGTATGACAACACACATAGTACATGACCACACACGTAGCTCACGAAAGGCCTTTGAGTGGTAGCAAGTGCATTTATGTGTCAAAGCAATTCCACTCCTTTTACTTGACAACATGACTTTTGAAGAAGATCTTATCGACAAAAATATTTAACTTTCGGGAGTTTTATAACAGTCCAATACTAAAAACACAACCAAAAAAAGAAAATCGTCTGTTTTAGAATAACATGAGAAACACTTGTAATATCTCATAACAGAGAACAAAAGAGGCTGTCTTAGTCAGGGTTACTATTGCTGTGATGAAACACCATGACCAAAGCAACATGGGGAGGAAAGGCTTTATTTGGTTTATGATTCCAAAGCACTGTTCATCATAAAAGGAAGTAAGGGCAGAAGCTATAACAGGGCAAGAACCTGGAGGCAGGAGCTGATGCAAAAGCCATGGAGGGGCACTGCTTTCTGGCTTGTTCTCCAAGGCATGCTCAGCCTGCTTTCTTATAGAAACCAAACCATTAGACCAGGGGTGGTCTCATACACAGTAGGCTCCCCTCAACCTCACCTGTAACTAATTAAGAATATGTTCTACAGGTTTGACTGAAGCACAATCTTATGGAGACACTTTCTCAATTGAGGTTCACTCCTTGCTGATGACTCTAGCCTGTGTTAAGTTGACATAAGACATAACCAGCTGAGAGTTTGTTGAGGTACAGTTAGCATCAGTATGCAAATATATAGAGAAAAAGTGAGTGGGATTATAGACGTGCCAGCTGTTGTGACTACAGACAACCACAGTTTACCCGAATGTTTTCTATATTTGCTCAGTCTCAATGAGATGCCACCCCCATAGTCTCTTGTGTCTAAATACTCAATTCCCACTTGGTGATGTTATTTAGCTGGTTTAGGAGGCATGGTCTTGCAGGAGGAAGTATATCACCGAAGGCAAGCTTGAGGTTTCAAAAGACATCTGCAAAACCCCCACCACCTACCTAACACTTGCACCCCTATCTCAAACCCCCCACCTGTACCCCTCTAAATCCCATTTGTGTTTGGAATTGAGCCCAAACTCCCTGCCACTTCTGTTCCCCTATCATGGGCGATTATCTTCCTGGAATGATAAGCCAATTAAACCTTTGCTTCTACAAATTGCCATGGTCATGGAGTTTTATCACAGCAACAGAAGAGTATCTGGCTTCACAGATAATGAAGCTGCCCCTGGAATAGTGACCTCTAAAGCCAGTCATGTTGGATATGTGCCCGGGGGGGGGCACAAATGGCTACCCCATCAGATTGATTTTGTATGTTCTCAGTTCACCTAGTAAAGTCTATAAGAAACTCTGAAGTAGTCATATCTAATAAGACATGCTTACGCAGCACATTCAACCATGGTGGCAAGGGAGATTACAAAGGGAACAAACAGGTAATGAATAGCTAGAATATTTAGCTTCTGAATTGGGTAATAGACAGCATTTCAAGGTAAGGATTTTTTTGATTTTGACGATATTCCTGTACAAACAGAAAAAAGGAAAGAGATGGGGAGGGAAAGAGGGAGGGAGGAAGGAAGAAAGAGAGAGGAAGGAAGAAAGGAAAGAGAGAGAGAGAGAGAGAGAGAGAGAGAGAGAGAGCACAAATATCCACTCCAAGAGATACATCACTAGGGTATTGTGGAGGTACAGCATGGTATTCTAGAGGCCAGGTATGTATCCAAATACTTGGAGGTCAACCTTTCTGAGTTTTGACAGAACATACGATTCTTCAGTAACATGAGACACACAGTCTCTGTGAGTTGGCTCTGAGTCCACTTCTCTAAGCATTGTGCCTCCTTACCACTTCTGGTTTCATATGGAGTTGGGTGGTCTGTCCCTTTTGCTACAGAGAGTGGTATAAAACATAACAAAACTTAGCTGGTATCTAAAATTGGTTCCACAGCAGCTAGGTGTCTGTCTTCATTCATCTCACTTTGGAGGGAATATGTTCTCTATCTGCTTTTCTTTTCCTTTGGAGGATATATTTCAAAACTTAAATCACATTACACTTCAGTTCTTATTAAACATTTTGCTATACAAAAGAGTACAAGTCTAATGTACAACCCTGGTACATTTGTAAGTGGCCGTGGCTCTGAAATGATCACCACAAACAGACACCCAACCTTTGACTTTCTTTGTAAGCAAGTTACCATATAAATTTAAATGTGGTTCTGTTAATTTGCCAGGCATTGTAGCTTTACTAGTTTCTTACAGTTGCCAGATAAATATGTTGGTTCTCATCTTGTCTGGGTTCACATGTGTGTCTAGCCAAACCTGTTCAAAGAGAAATGAAGGAAGCTGTGAATGGAACAGTAGATCTAAGATCTCAAATGGGTTTACACTGTAATTTTCCTTCCCTTACTGTATGTCCCTGTGTTGATTTTGCTTTCTGGTATAGCTAACTCCACAAGCAGATCCTGGGCATATCCAGATTCAAGAATGTCTTGGGCTGAGAAGATGGCTCAGCCAGCCACACAAGCCTGATAGCCTGAGTTTAGTCCCTATGACTCATGGAAAATGCTCTATGCAATAGTGCACATCTGTAATCTGAACTCCCTCGTGGCAAGACAGAGGGAGGCAGAAACAAAAGAATTTCCCAGAAACTCTTTAACAAGTTAACCTGGAATAAACAGTGCAGCCATAAAAACAATAAAGAAGACCATGTCTGAACAAGATAGATGAGAACTCAAGACCAAAGTTGTCTTCTGACTTCTCCAAACAAGCTGTGCTGTATCCCCCTATACATATGCACACTCAGTAAATACAACTACCTCGCACAGAGCTCAAAGGGTCCCCCTGAGAATTAGTGGAGGCAGGGCCAGAGCTATGCCATACATTTCTACAGTAGGTGGACCTTGACTTCTCCAGGCAGGGTTGCATAACAACTTTTTATAATTTTTTTTTTATAACTCTGCTTCTGCTTGTTCCCACCATGCTTGCATTCATTTGAATTACTGAACACATTTTTTTAAAAAGCAGAACTAGTTTTGCCAGTTTCAATTTGTTTTTTTTTTCTTAATTGTTACTTAATTCTCCACATCTCATCCACTTATGGTGACTACGTTCATACCTGTTACTCTCCCTTATCTACTTCCTCCTCCCTCTTGTATTCTTTACTCCATGACAGTCATGAGGTTCCTGCTTTCCTGATTTAAAGGCCAATACTCACTTAATTGTGGATTTTACAGGAAAGACTATTTACTAGTTAAGGATTTTACAACCATTGTTTATTCTATGGAAAAGAAACTACATGGCATTGTGTAGTAAAGGAATTTGCCTGAAGTCACACACATGATGGAACTTGGGAATTACAACTTAGTACTTGGCTTAACTGTTACAGTCTATTGTCAAACAGCTACACTCTTTCTCTCTGTCTCTCTTTCTGTCTCTGTCTCAGTCTCTCGTCTCAGTCTCTCTCTCTCTCTCTCTCTCTCTCTCTCTCTCTCTATATATATATATATATATATATATACATATATATATATGTATGTATATGTATATATATGCCTTACTTTTCATAAGTAAAAAAATCTTATTTAAATTGTATAACTGGTTTTATATAGATATAAATGCTCACTCAACGTGTAAAATTTAGTACCACAATTTTTTATCCAGATAACATTGGATCCATTGTGAAAAACAAAAAGGAGAAGACAGCTCCTTAATGTTCAAGTGAGGATGCATCTAAAGAGAGCACATTAATGAGTACTTAGTGTGGGAGGAGCCTGAGATAGTTTAAGGCTGTGAACAAATGCAATGTTTAGGAAAAATGATAGATAATTCCATTTAATGAGAACATAGCGAACTAATTACTGTAATGGAATATGTTTAATTAAAAAGAAGTCTGCTTTCTACCAATTATATACACTGTAAACCAGTTTGTAACATCCCAAAGATACTTAAAGACAATGAACTTTATATAAAGGCTGCAGGGAAGCTGAAGGAGGAGAAATGTAATTGCTTATTAGTATCATTTAAAGTTAGCATCATTTAACTATTAGCCAGTTTACGTAGGATCATTCTGCCAAGTTTACACTTCCTTCTCTATTATACATATCCAGAGTTCTCCAAGAGAACAATGGAGTAGAGTTCATCCACCCAGGTTAACTCTTCTCCATTCTAGAATTATCTTTTTCTACCAGATGGGCCATCTGATTCCTTTTTCATAGTATCTTAACCTACTGATAAAATAACAGTTTTCGTGAACATAGAATCTGATCCTGACCTACACATGTGAGGTAGGAACATTAGACTTCCCCCTCCCCAAGTACTATGTGCTTCAAGAAAGATGGTATTAAACAAACAAACAAACAAACAAACAAAAAAAAGAGTACGATGGGCTGGAGAAATGATACAGCCACTAAGAGTGCTGGCTTCTCTTCCAAAGGAGATGGCTCATAACCATTCGTAATTCCAGTTCCAGGGGATCCAACACCCTCTTGACTCTTCTATAACCAGATGTGCACAAGCTACATGTACATTTACTCAACAAAACATGCATATACACATAATTAAAAGGCCAATATTTTAAAAAGTAATATGACACACACCATCTATTTATCATTTTACTCAACTTTTCAGTAAAGTATTCTTACTCTGCAGACAGCATGTTTAAGTATATTTTCTTTCTATAGATTGTAAGCTAGACAATAAAATATTATTCAGTCCTAGAAATAAATGTCATTAAACTATGAAAGGATGTAAAGAGAGATTAAATGTATCTTATTTGTAGAAGAGGGTCAGTCTGAAAAGCTTGTGTGCTATGTAATTATTCTATAAAAGGCAAATTTTTACAATGGAACAAGATAAGTGGTTGCTACACACTTGGAGGAAGGGCAGATGTCCCTGTGACACACAAACCATTTTCAAGGCATCGAAACTCCTCTGTATGATACCACAGTGCACAGCATTAATCATCACACAATTTATACAAATTCAGAGGATGCACAACTGTGACAGTAAGTTTCAATGCTAACCATGGGCTGTGGGTGATAGCAATGCATGGAAGCCGGGAGGTATATGTGAAATCTTCCTACCATCCATACAGGTCTTCTGTGAACCTAAAACTCTTCTAATAGAATCACAATCTTACATCCTCAGAAGCTGTTGGTCTCTGCTAAGATCTGCCTACAGGCTATACTTATAAATGTAATATAATTAGAAGATAATTAGCCTAATAGGTCTTATCTATCATGGAATAATTTTCTAGCAAGGTAGAAATCTGCTTCTGGCTAAGTCTTAGAGAACATTGATAGTACAAAACCCCAGGGAAACATTTCTTTCTCTTTTTTGATGTGACAGAGTGCTTAGTATAAACTTAGCAACTTCAAATGGCTTTTCTTAAGTAAAAATCCTGGCAACACCTATTCTGTCTTGTATGAATGTTTTGTATAAACATCAATCCATTTCTTTATTTCATATACTCTAAAAATCATTGTGTGCTGGATAAAATTTAGTAAGTGCCAAGATATAAAACTAACATTACATTTTTTTTCAGTGATAATTTCTTTGAGGCATGTGTTATTGTTAATCATGTTTATCACACAACATGTGTTTACTGTGTATATTAGGCACATATCTATTAGACTCTATAACTCTAACCTTCAAATTAGCTTATATTTATCTTTGAGTGTAAGTCATTTACTGATTAAAGGTCTCTCCAGCTTCCCATGTTGGATGAAGATGCTCAGCTAAACATTTGCGTGTTCTCTATATAAAGAACATCAGCTGTTGTCATCTTGGCAGCTCAGTACCCAAACCAAATGTTTATCTGACCAATTTTCCAAAGTTTAAGCTACACTGAGCCATGAAGCCATTTCTCATTATGTAAGTCTAAAAGCAGAGACCCATGTTCCTCATCTTCTTTTCAGCTGGACCACAGTTTTAGCAGGATGGGTAAACTGGCTTCTGGCTTCAAATAAGAACACACAGCTCAAAAAAGCATAGGTGGTGGCAGAGGCTCTAATTTTAAGGAGACATGGGTGGCAAGGGGACTGTGTGGTTGTGGAATCAAGAATCTAGTTATGACAAGAATGAACAGTTCTGGTGATCAGTGGAGTAGAAAGCAGAGCCTGGCTAGATGTGGAGGTTCACACTCACAATAAAAGCTGTGAGCAGGCTGAGATAGGAGCATTGGCCTGATTTGAAGGCAGCTTGGTCTCTAAGACTGAGTTCTAGGCCAACTTGGGCTACAGAAACTTTGAGTAATAAAAAAGAAAGAAAAAAGGACATGTTATCAGCACTAGACTAAACCCATAGTTGAGTTTTTGTATGGGATTATGTGACTTTGGCTATATTTCTGCTCTATTTTCTGTCATTTTCTGAGTTTGATTTTTTTATACCCTGCCTGCCAAGTCTGTGAATTTCTACAAGTCTTCTCAATAAAATGTACTTCTATTTAAACCACCTACATTCCAGTGCTATTGCTTGCAATTTAGAGTCCTAACCAAAGTCCATTATAATATTTATCATAATTTAAAATCGGTTTTTGTACCACTGATTTCTGTCCCCCCCCAAAAAAAAAAAACACCAGAAAGCTGATAAAGAGTAAGTTTCTGTCAATCATATATGCCAGTATATATCTTCAGTATCTTCAGTGCCTGGGACAAATTGGTCACAATACAAAATGAATCTGTGAAATGAAAGGATGACTTAAACCAAGCCTGATGGTACAGGCCTGTAATCTCAGCTACTAGAGAGGGTATGTCAAGAAGATTTCAAATTCAAATGTGGGCAACAGGGTGAGTTCAAGGTCACCCTTGAAAGTTAATGAGATCCTG
>NW_022196913.1:92807182-92827344 GCF_008632895.1 Mastomys coucha
GAAGAAGAAGAAGAAGAGGAAGAAGGTCATTGTTATGCTCAGTTATAGAGTGCTTTCTAGCATACATGTGGCCTTAAGCTCAATACCCAAACACTCCCAATCAATCAATAAATAAATACACAAAAGGAATAAATAACATGCAAAACACTGATACACAAAGGGCAATAATAATCATGATGTACATTAGAAAAGATGTATATAGTGAATTGCTATACCATTCTGCCTATAAACATATATATTACACAAAACATATATACATATGTTCTTGAGTTTGCATGCTCATAAATTTGTGTAAGGACATGTTCATATGCATATGAACAAGTGGGTGGCTGCTGCATAAGACAGAATATGGGAACTGTTGGAAAGATGGAAAAGTTGAAATGTGGCTTCAGGCATTGTGGTTGTCAATCAGGAAGCTAAAGAACAGCTCAAATTTGTATATGCAAAGGCCAAAGGAAGGATCACTCAGAAAGTGAACAAATGGGGAGAGTAATATAGGCGTTGAGATGTGAAAGCGGAATGAGACCACACAATGCCTCCTAGTTTTTGTCTGCTTGGCATGTATTAGGCAGGAATCAGAAGACAGTTGGTGGGGTAGGAGGAAGCTGGGCAAAAAAAAAGGTGTCTAGGCCAGTTTTGGTGAAGCCATGTCAGAGAACTATCTAAAATTTACCAGAGAATGGAAAGTAGATGACAAATGTTGGTATTTACAACTTTTAGTATGTATCCCTCAAAGGAGAAGCAACTCAGTTTTCCTCTCAGAACTGGAAATGAATGAGTGGCTTACATACGTAACATCAGAGAGGAAGGTTCACTATGATTTGCAATTAGTCATCCCAAATGACTAGAAACAGGATGTTTGACAGAACAAAGTATTTCTAAATAAAATTCAAAACTGAGTAACTGGAAATATAGTAATAGAAAGAGCCACAGAAGATACCAAAAGAAGGGGAAAGAATCGAAGGGGAATTTTATTGTAGGACATGCTGAGCTTCAGGATGCAAGACCATTTCAAGACAGATGCGTGAAATCTGTGCAAGAGGTTGGAGTTTGAGGTGTAACTAGGGAATGAGGGAACTGGTGCCATTGCACCCCCAGGTCAATCCCTTTACACACCCCTCCTGAGTGCCTTTTGCAGCCTCCTATGTGCCTGGGAGCACTTCACCTTCTCCAATGACTGCCAAGTAAAGAAGTGGTAACTTTGGGTGATTAACCTGTGCCCTAAGTTGAGTCTAGCCATCCTTCCTCAATAAGTCAAGAAGAGTCAAATTGATAGTAAAACAGAGGAAGGGGAAATTTATCTAGTTCAGACACACTAGAAAGAGGAGGGAAGATCCAGTGAATGTTCACAAGTCATTTCTTGGAGTCCTGAAGTGACATTAAAGTTTTAAATGAAGAGCCAAGGATTTGCAAATCTAAGAAGTCTGTCAAGGCATAGTTTGGACAACCACTGGACCATCCTTGTCTGGGCTTCAGACTCATCCAAGTACTTGGAACTGTGAAATTTTTTCGTGGGCAACAAGTTCCACCTCTGGTGATGGCTTTTCCTTCTCTCAACATACTGCGAGTCCTGGGGAAATGCTCATTTTGGGGGGGTGTCATTGTTTCAGAAGTCTAATAGTCAAGACAACAGACATAAGGGCTTTAGAATATCTTTAGAATTCCACTCCAGCTTTTCAACAGCTTCAGCCTGACTTTGGCCTAAAGTCACACACCCTTTCCTGGCCTCCAGTTTCTAGCTTTTACTCATTTCTAGTCCAGGTTTCCCCAATAGCATTTATGTGTCAATTATTTACACAAAATATACCTCTAGCGGAGCAGACACATTGCTGGATGGCATGACACGTCTTCTGTACCAGTGCTGATCTTTCTAATTTACCAGTTATCAAGAGAGGTGGCAATGAAAGGCTTCATTCCAGTTGTGGATTTCTTTATACCTTTCTACATTTGTAATTATTATTTCTACATCATATATTTTAAAAGTTATTATAAAGCAAATAAGAATTTGGAAATGTTAAGCCCTCTTGATAAATTGGCCCTTTTATCATTATTCACTGACCTATTTTATTCTTGATAGCTTTCATGGCATTGAAAAATATTTAGTCTAATAAAGACATCCCATGAGATTTTAAGAATTATTCTTCCTATGGTATACCACTTTATACTCTCAAACTCACAGATCTGCCAGCCTCTACCTCTGAGTGCTTAAATTAAAGGCATTAAAGCTACCTAGCTTTATTATATATATATATATATATATATATATATATATATATATATATATATTATCTTTGTATTTAAAGTAAGATTTTTGTAGACAATGAGTTTGTCTGATGTTTGATATCTTCTTTGTCTTTGCCTGGCTTCTTTTGGACTAATTGTGCATGTTTTGTGCATTCTGTATGGCTCCTTTGTTTACTTATCAGCCATACCTTCTTTCTTTTTTGTTATTCCTTCAAAGTTCACAAATGGCATCTCTAAATTTTCATAATCTAACTTTATGCACTATTCAAGAAGTGTAAGTGAAGCAGAAAAACTTGAGGATACAGTTGATATTCCCATCTTAAGACCTCTGTGATATTATAGAGCTGCAGTGTAATTCTTACACCTACTATAAATCTTAAAATAGAAAATTTTCACATTTTATTTAACCAATTCAAATTAAAATACTTTTTAAATTTAACACATCTCATGGAATTGGCTAAAATATTTTATAAGCTCAGATCAAAAAGTGTTTTCATATTAGCATAAAGACTAGAGTTTTGATCTGCATGATTCATGTAAAAAAATAGAACACAAGCCTTGCCTAGTGGCATACACCTTTAATCCCAGAACCAGAAGGCAGATGAAGGCAGATCTCTGTGAGTTTGAGGTGAGACTGTCTTCATCAGAAGCTCATCTGGACACAGTGGCATGTATCCATTAGTGTGATGGGAAATATTAAAAAAGACGGCAAGTTCCCATACTCTCAGCCTCTGCAGTCTCACCAGCCAGTTCTTGTGGAGACTCTCTGACTCAGAGCTCCAAAATCTCTCCACCCAGCTTGATAAGTTCCCACACCAGACCCATGCTTCAAACATCCACTGTCTTTTGTGGTACACATCAGGTAAACCCATGCTTTACCACTGTACCTTTCTCTCTGGAACCCAATTGAGTCTCTTCATGAAGAAAAACACCACACAAACCTAGTTCAGAAACCTTGGTCACTCAATCTCTGGGAGTAACAATTAGAATGCTATTCTTGTAAGCCATATTAAATCTAAATCCTCCTGTGGCGAATCCTGATAGATTTGCCATCTAATCCAGAAGATGCTAGTAGCTACATCTTGTCCTCTGGATGTCCCCATCCAAGAGCCTGCAAAGAGCCTGTATATCTCTCCTGCCTCTTCTCTTCCTCCTTCCAACCTGAAAATCCTGCGTACTCACCCAGTGATTGATTCCTTTATTCATTTGGGGATAGTTCACAAGGAGTCACCTGACTACGTGATGCATTCCTCATTCTAGACAATCCCGCCTGGGAAAGCAGAATTAACATCAAAATACAACATAACGGGGCCATCCACAACACTTTCCCCTTTCTGTCCATTCAAAAGACTCTTTTATCTTAGATATAAATTAAGACAACTATTACCATTTTGTAATTTATAAAGCAGACATTTGTCCAACATGGACATGGCTGCAGTAGTTAGGCACAGTACTACGTCTATCTAGTACTCTAGTGCTGAGAGTTCCCCTACTGTACTTTATCCATCTGTACTCCCCTGGAAATTTCAGGGACCCTTTTGGTGACTCCTCAGTTTGGGCTGGTATACAACTTTTCCTTTTCAGTAACCCATGAACTTTGAGCCTGTTATTTCCTTAAATTTCAAGCTTCCATCACCTAAACTCTAGGAGTCTGCAGCCCTCTACCAAGGATGGCTCCCTCCTGCACTCTGAAAATTCTTCAACCTTAGAAAACTACAGGGCTATCATCCTTACTTTTCTATCCAATCACAATCTTTCATGGTGTGCTATGAAAAGCTTTAAAAAAAAACAACAACATTTTAAGTATTTCCCTCTTAGATTTTAGTTGTTCCCTGTTATTCAGGGATGTTAGTTCTCCTGTTTGGAGTAGAGGTCAGATGTTGCTGGTTTAGGTAATAAGGGGAATTTGGAGATATTTATACAGGAGGAAAGACAGAATGGAAAGTGTGAATTGGAAAGTGAAAAAAAAGGGGGGGAAAGGGAAATTGAAGGATTCATTTCCAGAAAAAAAAATGTAAAATGATAAGCTGAGACAGACTTCAGATTTTCATATGAACAGAAAAAGGAGGAAAGAAAGTAATGGCCCCAAAGCCGAGAGATATGCAGGCAGAATTCACTTGGGAGGTTGATTGTACTTGAACTTGAATTATGCAATGTGTCTAAAGGTTAACAACTTCCTGCAATTAGACAGGGAGTGGTAAAGAACAAGAAGAGAAGTGTGATTCTTCCACCTCTTCCCCCAACAAACTTGTTTTCAAACTTTCTCATTCCTGAGATTGAAATTAACAGAAAACAGTAGTTCATAGATTGTCTAATAAGCTTGCAACCAATCCCACTTTCAGCTTCCAATAGTCTGATACACAGCTCACCTTGAAACCCAATACTCATCGTTTCCTGGTGCCACCACTGAACTTTTGAAATTAATATCCTGTTACACAACTCCAGCTAAAGGGAAAGGAGACAAATGAACACAACTTTATTTCAGCACTGTAATGGTTGTAAGAGGAATAAGCCCATCAAGCTATGAGTACACACCTGAAGGGAGAGGTCCTGTGAAAGCTTGGACCAGGGAAAGCTGCTAGAAAGTGCTGTCCCTATGACCCAACGGAATCTTCTAGGAAAGACTTCTTAAAGTATGAAGTAGTACAAAAGAAAGGATGCTTTATCAGAAGAATGTGAAGGAAGTCTAGAGAATGTTACTGGGGTTGTAAGTGGGTCAACAGAGCTAGGAGGTGAGAACACTCATCAGCAGTCCTGTCGTAAAAATGCTTGCCTTCCATGGCATTTGGAATTGAGCCAGAGAAAAGCATGGAATCCTAGAGCAGTTATGAGTAGAGGTTCGGCAATAGTCACCTTTGTGTTTATAAATCGTTTTGGTGGCAGAATATAGTACACAGATGAGGGCAGTTGGATGGATACGGTGTTCACTGCGAGAAGGAATCCTGTCTTGTGGGGCAGAATGAGACAATGAGAATGAGGAGAACTGGATATACTGAGTATAATCCACATCCAGTAGGTCACTACAGCTGTACCATGAGAGAGAACAACGAACAGAGATGTCCATGTGTTTGTCCCGTATAATTGCATCAACAGCAGTGTTTTCAAGGAAACAAATACCATTAGTTAGATGTTCTAAAAGTCCTTATAAAATAAGAGAAGTCAGAGAGGTTTGAATAGTCTAGATTCACTTTCATCTGCTCAATACTTTGTTTACTTGTTCCAGGCACAAAGACTAGAGCCTGAAAAGAGACAGAAGCTATGGGATAATAACCAAGAGAAAGGGGTTGAGGTAGAAGAATACATAAGGCCCAAGCAAGGCTAGCTACCACAAGTAGTGCTGAAACCAGTAGTCATGATTCTAATGCCTGTTTAGTAACCCTGGGAAGTGGGATGACATTAGAGAGGACAGATGAAGAAGTTGGACAGAACACAAGTGGAAAAATAAGCAACACTGAAGGCAAAAGAAAAGGAGACTGTAAAGAGCAGTTTGTGAGCCTAATGCAAGTGCTATCCAATTCCCTTCTCATGACCCAAGGTGCATAGAGATGCCAGAAATGTCAGAATTCGCCAGTCAGGCAATACAGATAGGATAAAGAGCTAGAAACCAAGGAACTGATACTGATGGAGAAAGAAAGGAATAGGGGTGTCCATCAGAAAGCATGATGCTCACACATTTCCCAGTAGCAAAGTGCCTCCAGATGTGGTTGATCCTTATAAAGACAGCAGAGGGCTGGCAAAGCAGGACCAGTGGAAACATCACCAGTGCGGATATTGAGCAGAGTGGGAAAGAACATCTGTGTAATTCTGGCTGTTTTAGAGGCTGAGGCAGCAGCATATGGTTTGAAGCCAGCCTGGGTAAAATGTGGCCACAAAATACTAAAAGAGAGCTAATGGTTTTAAATTGGTGGAGATGTATCTTTCCTAGCATGGGCAAGATCTTAGATTCAATACCTATTACATATAGCAAATGATGTTTAAGAAGAAAGAAAGAAAGAAAGAAAGAAAGAAAGAAAGAAAGAAAGAAAGAAGGAAAGAAATAAATAAAGAAAGAAAGAGAGAGAGAGAGAGAAAGAAAGGTCCCATAAGGGGGTTCAGAGAATATCCACAAACAAAGTAATGCTGTAGTAATAATTTAATCTTATTTGGGGGTTTCTACCCTACCTGTGATCATTTGGTTCCCAAATAAAAGACACACAACTTTTATATTTACAGCAATCCTTTAATGTAGTAGAGCTGGGCACATATCTACCCTCTAAGCTATCCCCATCTGGGCATCTCTTACATTCAATTGGTCAGCCCTCATGGCCATGTTTTCATGACTCACCTATTCCATGGAGTCTTTCCTACTCTCCACCTTCTCTCTCCCTGTGGTCTCTCCTCAGACACGAACCCCGGGCACTGAAACTCCACCAATCTCTCTTCTGCCTAGCTGTAGACTGTTGGCATTTTTATTCAACTAATAATTTTAATTTAAAGAACAAGATCACATAGCTTCACTTTGTGTACGTGGAGATCCTCTTGTCCCTGGGGTAACCAGACCTTGGGGACCAGCATTACAATACATAGCAAAAGATTAAACCTCAACAAAGTAAAGCATGCTAGAGGTCATAGAAATGGATAAGAGGGTGACACTATTAAGAACTCAGAGCTGCTTTGTGGAGAAAGAAATAAGCTAAGCATGAAGGGAAAGGATGCTAGAGGTCTTGCCATCATGGAGATGAAGTTGGAATCATCAAGAAAAAAAATGTTGATATAGTGTTCATGAAAAGGGAGTCCATTCTAGAAAAAGCATTCATTCTTGAGCACATTTGCTATTAAGTAAGAGAGAGAGAGGCACATGGCAGTCTCTCATTCTCCTGACCACACTGGAAACCAGAGGAGGTAGGGGCAGAGAAAAGCACTTATAGCAAAATAGATGCTGCAAAGGATGTAGTCACACTGTTCTTTTTGGTGACACTTTTAAAATAAACACATGAGAAGTTTTAAGTCATTAATGGATCTGCAAAGTCCACTGTCCTTTCAAGTTCACCCACCACAACACTGTATGTAGTTACTGGGCATTTCCATAGCAAATTCCCTGAAGTGGCCTCACCTTTGAAGATCTGCTAAGCACTGCCTAGGCAGAAAATAAAAATAAAAAAAAACAAAAACATAAAGATCTCTTGCCAATCAGGGTCTGGACACAGAAAAGTTCATCGATCCAACAAATCAATACAGAAATGTTGAGGTTTCCTATTAGATAGCCAGCACACAGGAACTGCCAGAAACTGGTGACTAACAGGTGGTGGTGTCAGGAGGCACACATACGAGGTTTCATCCACACCCTCCTTTGTGGCTTTTCCTCCAGTGGCATCACCACACCTATGAGTTTCGCTTATTAAAATAATAAAGACGTAGGGTAAAACCTGCTGACCATCCATGCAGGGAGCAACTCACAGTTCAAGAGCTAAACTTGATAGATCAGAACAAGACTCGATTTGTAGAATGTCCCATATTGGCATAGATTGGTGTGTGTGTGCGCAGGGGCATATGTGCACGTATGCATATGTGTATAATAGACACACATTTAGGTATGCATATATTTGATTGTTGTTCTTGTTGCTTGACAAATTCTTTCTAGGAACCCAAGCTTTGCAGTCTATGCTGACTTCAAACTCAGGGCAATCCATAGCCTGGGAAGTACTACAATTCCAGGCATGTATCCCCATGCTTGGGTCAGGTTTCTCCAATTTGCTCTACATATATGCTGATCTGTGTAACTTAACTTATCTTGAGATGATCTCTGAAAAATGTCCCTTTGTTTATTCCACTTACAGAACATTGACAGTGAAACCAATAAAATGGGAATGCAGGAGGGTAAACTGAGGCTTGGGACTCATATATCGTAGTATCCTGTTTTGTTTTAATAACTGTTAAGTGTTTAGAAGCAGTAGCAAAGAATATGCTTCTGAGAATGAAATAGAAAGGTAACGTTTTGTGTATGATTATAGACGTCAAAATAGGAAAAAAAAAATAGCTGCCATCCTATAAGCTACATTGCTTCCTGTACACCTAACTCTTCTGTCCTTCTTTGGTGGACATCCTCGTACGGATTTCCGAGAACAGAACAGAAATGACTCCGGGTTCCCACTGCTACCGACTCCAATGTGCCACACGACCCTGAAAAATCTCACTAGATTCGCCTTTAAAGCAGGCACCCCATTTTTTCAGGTGTGCCTGGCAACTTGGTGTTTTTCCTTCTGAGTCACAACCTCTGTCTTCCTACCCAACTGGGGAAAGTGGGTGAGGACCAGCGGTGAGACTCAGGTGGGATGGGCAGGTGGGAACCAGCAGACAGTTAGTGAGGGACCAGCAAGTGATCTGAAGATCCGGGAGGGCTGCGGAGCTGGCGCTGAGGCTGGGGCGCACCACACCTGTGCGGGTGACCCTGACGGGCGCCAGGGCGGAGGCGCACTCACCTGTGCCCACGTGACGGGGCGGGGCTTTGTCGGCAGAGGGACCGTGGCCACACCCTTTCCGCGCGCTGCACGCCTGAACCCCGCGGACCGGATCGGCGGCGGCGGCGGCGGCGGCGGCCAAGCCCGGGAGGCGGAGGCGGGACGCGGGAGGCGGTGGCGGCGGCGGCAGTGCGCTGAGACGTAGCAGCGGCAGCATGTCGGCCGGCGGAGCGGCAGTCCCGCCGCCCCCGAACCCTGCCGTGTCCTTCCCGGCGCCCCGGGTCACCCTGCCCGCTGGCCCCGACATCCTAAGGACCTACTCGGGAGCTTTCGTCTGCCTGGAGATTGTAAGTGGGGCAGCGTAGGTGACGATCGAGCCCTGGGAGCAAGGACAGGCAGCATCCTTGCCCCCGGCCCAGGCTGGTCCCTCAGCACCTTCCCTCAGCTTTCTTCCTCTAGAAGTGGCCTTTTCCTGGAGTCGGTCTCGGGGTCCTCTCCACGCAGTACCGGGGCCTCTTGCCTGGCACCTGTTACGCGGACACCTGCTCGCTGGCCTGGAATGGAAATGTGCCCTAGAGACCGAGCAGGCGAGGGGCCCATGATTAGGGACTTGGGCAGGAGCCCTCTCCTGTTTGCTCTTTGAGGGATCTTGGGGACTCAGGGCTTTGGGCAGGAGCTGCGCTTGGCTAGAAGAGGAACCAGCGCCCTCCGGCCTCTCCTGTCGCCAACCTGCCATTTTGTTGGGTGGTGCAAAGGTGTACTGATGACTGGGTGGCCAGGAAGCTGTTAGGATGTGGAAAGCCTGGGCGGGAGGCGCCAGAGAAAGGAAGAGGAGGCTGACGCCTGGGTATGGTTTTCACCAGACTCACTCTTGCCATCACCAGTGCCCTTTGGATTGGGAAAGAACAGGGCAGGGAGAAAGGTGAGGTTGTAGGTGCAGCAGGCAGTGTGTAATCAAGTGGGTGTGAAAACGGAGGGGCAAAGTGGAAGTGGGGCTGCCAGCCACAACTCTTGCCTTTGCACCTCGTCCTTTTCTAAGTTTACCTGAGAATTCCAAACCACCTCAGAACATTTTGCTCCGCCCAAAGTCAAGTTGATGCCACAGGCCTGCCCTGCCACCTTGTTGAACTAGACACTTGAACTTAACCAAAGGAATGCTGTGGAGTTGGGAGCTTTTGAAGCTCCTTGTGGACAAGGGGGAAATGTGCAAATAGAAATTGGGCAACTGGGGTTGCGTCATGCCCGGAGAATGTCAAATAGAAAGAAATGTCAGCAAAGCAGTGTCATTCCTGCAGGCTGGTTCTCTTTGCTCTGTTTAGGGTTTTCGTGTCAACCCTCATCCACTCCTGCGAGTTTGCATAACCTGGATCTAGGTCACTCGGGGTTCCCTTTTGTGCTGCCTGGGCTGAAAACCTTGTGGGCATTGGTTTTCTGCCCCATTATGCTTAGATAGCCAAGCCACCTTGGGTTTAGCTCAGATTTGAATCTGAAAGAAGAGACCCAAGTGAATGAGTCACAGGTTGTGGCAGCTGAGATCAGGTAGTGAGAGTGACACTAGAAGACCCTGGCGTGGGTTCCGCTTTGAGCCCAATTCGGCATCGTAGGAATGAATGAGGTGGGTGGCAGGCATCCATGTGAGAGGAACAGGGAGGAGATGGAGTTGGACCAGAATCCTAGCTGTGGAGGGGACACAGCCTTTAAAACAGGAAGCCTTGCAGAGAAAGAGTTCCCAGATTCTGGGCTCCTTTCCTGCCATGTTCCTCAAACTCCACATGCTTGCTTCCTCTTTCACGAGTTCTTCCCACGGCTTCACTTACGTCCTACTTATCCTGAAGTTTACAGAAGATCTGCATACATAGAGGCACAGCCTAAACTTTGGTAGAAGTTAGCCTCCTCCTCAGGACTAATAAACATTTAATTTCCAACTTGGTATGTTGGTTCCTAATAGTTAATCAAATATATGTGTAAAACATACACACAGAAGTCATATATATACATATATATGCACGGAAGTCTTACCCATGTGTTATTAAATCAAATGATACTCAGGATTCACCTGTGGCTATGCCACACTTTATGGGACACTCGTTCTAAAGGTTAACAAATCAAAGAAGTGATTTATTTGAACCCCTCCCAGCTTCATATCTCCTTTCATATCTCTAACTACCATAGTAGTTAGTTCTCAATTCTTGCTGTACTTAATAACTTGGCAGCTTTTACAAGTCCTGTTGCCAGCCCAGCCTAATTAAATCAGAGTCTCTAGGCGAGCACCCAGAGTCAAGCTAATTTTTTTTAAAAGGTTCCCTGGGGATTCTAAGACATAGTATAGCTACAACCCACTGATAGACTCTTTGAACCAGGCTGTGTAGAAAAGAGAATTTCTTTACAAACGTGAAGATGCCTGTTTGTCAGAACAGATAGGATGATTACATCCTGGAAGTGTGGATCGAAAAAGGTGGCTCGCTTCCTGCTTTCTTAAACTTCTGCTCCTCTGGCAACTCACCCCATCCTGACGTGTGCTCGGACTCTTACAAAGATAGAAGTGCCTCTTTCAAAAGCCATTTGAATTTGTACTGTGTGTGTGTCTGTGTCTGTGTCTGTGTGCGCACACAGGCATGTTCAGTTCGTGTGAGTGTATGTATGTGTAGGGGCTCATGCTTGTGTGTGCAAGTATGTATAGAGGTCAAAGGACAACCTTGGGTGTCATTCCTCAGAGACTGTCCACTGTTCCTTTTTCATATTTTGCTTATTAATTAAGGGAAGGGAAGGGCATGATCATTTCCATAATACTTCTATGGAAGTAAGAGGACAGCTTCAGGAGTGATTCTCTACTTTTACTATGTGGGTCGCAGGAGTCACACTAAGGTTCATAGTCTTGAGGTCAGGGACTTTCCCCAACTGAACCATCTCACCATTCTGTTAGCTCTTTTGGGGTACATGGGGATCAGGCTGATCAAGTTCTTTACTGTCCTGGAACTTGCCAAGTACAATAGGGTGGCCAGTCGGTGCTCAGCTAGTCTCTGCCTACCTAGCACAGAAATCACACATCGACGTACCCAGCTTGTCTTAAGTGCATCCTGGGACTTGAAGTCAGGACTTCAGGACTAAAGTGCAAGCACCTTACTGAGTAAACTACTCTTCCAGTCTTACAATTTTTTTTTTAATTTCATTTTTTTTTTTTTGGCCAAATGTCTTTCCAAATTTAAGTTGAAGTTATCTTTTACCTCTTCCCTGAACTTCTATTGCCTTTCCCCATGGGGAGGATCAAAATGTACCAATGAAACCCGTGACCTCAGGGAAATGAGAGGCCTCATGGAGCCAAACCAACAGTTTCTTTCTGGCCCCCATCCTTCTGGACTGCTTAGTGATACTGGATCGATCGTAAGATTAAGAAAGCAGCAGCCACATCAACTTCATGGTCTTCTGCCTAGAATGGCCACCCTGAGGGGCGTACAGACAAGCGCTAAGTGATTCACTTGAGGCACCCTGATCCCTAAATTTCATGATTGCTTTAGGATAAGGATTTTTTTTATTTTTATTTATTTATTTTTTGATTCCTAAGTCACAGACTCCCATGGTTCCTCTTCAGAAATTTTTCTCCCTGTAAACTTAATGTGAGGATTTCCTAGGCACAGTCTCAAACGCTAAGTGAACTCCACATGGAGAACCAATTATTTTAACTTCTGTTAATGTTTCTAGCTACCTCTTAAAACACCCTTTAAATTTTGACCTTCCATTGAAATCCACTTATCTCCAAGATTTCTTTATTTTGGGTCATGTTGCTCTCTGAAGCTATGCAAACTGTGTTTGGTGGAGATGGTTTCATCTATCAGTAGGAGATTCTGCTAATGAGACTGTGATCTTAGAACTCAGTTCTCATACTAACTCTGCTCAAGGAATTTAATTCCAGTCTCTGGTATTGTACTGCACTTATGACTCTCTGTAAACAGTGCCTGCGCACCAGTACCAAGTAGGGCAATTTACAATGCCTGTTTCATAAGTGGGGAGTATTCCAACTTTGAGTTCATGAAATTTTTTTTTAGATGGGTATATTCTACCTCTGGTTTCCTGACTTTCCAGCCCTTTGGTTATGGCCTAAGTTATTTTTTCCAGGATGTATCCTTACCACGTATCTATAAAGTGTAATACAAACTTAGAATTGCAAAGCCAAGCTTTTTTTTTTTTATTAATCATTTCATTTATTTACATTTCAAATGATATCCCCCTTCCTAGTTACCCCTCCACAAACCCCACATCCTATCCCCCACTCCCCCCTCCCCTTTGCCTCTGTGACAATACTCCACCCACTCACCCACTCCCACCTCACTGTTCTAGGATCCCCCTACTCTGGGGCATCAAGTGCCCACAGGACCAAGGGCTTCCCCTCCCACTGATGCCAGATAAGGCCATCCTCTGCTACATATGTGTCTGGAGCCATGGATCCCTCCATGTATACTCTTTGGTTGGTAGTTTAGTCCCTGGGAGCTCTGGGTGGTCCAGTTAGTTGATATTGTTCTTCCTATAAGGTTGCAATCCCCTTCAGCTCCTTCACTCCTTCTCCTAACTCTTCCATTGGGGTCCCCAGGCTCAGTCCGATGGTTGGCTGTGATTATCTGCATCTGTATTGGTCAGGTGTTGGTAGAAACTCTCAGGGAACAATCATACCAGGCTCCTATCAGCAAGCTTCTTGACATCAGCAATAGTGTAAGGCTTTGGTGTCTGCAGATGAGATGAATCCCTAGCACCTAGGACTGAAATACCCAACAAAGGAGAGATAGAACTGTAGAGACCACCTCCAGTAGATAGGCACAGCCCCCAGTTGAGGGATAGGGCCACCCACTCATTTCAAAAATTTTAACCCAGAAGTGTTCCTGTCCAAAGGAAAGGCAGGGACAAAAAAAATGGAACAGAGAATGAAGGAAAGGCCATCCAGAGACCACTTCACCTAGGGGTCCTTCCCATTCGCAAAGCCAAACTCTTTAGCTCAGACTGAAGACAGCAACTCCAAAAATTAACATTTTCTGCGCTAGGACAGTGGCTCAAAGAGAAAAAGACTTGATGCAAAAGTCTGTGGCCCTGTGTTCAAACACTAGAACTCAGGAACTGCTGGCCTCTGAGGTGGTTTGTGTTTGCAGTCCTTGGTCCTGGGTGACACTGGAGGTAGATACGATGGAATCCTGGAAACTTCACGGGCCAGAGAGCCTCACCTAGACATAAGTGTACAGCAAAACAAACCCTGTCTTACATAATAGGAACAGTGAGGTCTGACACTCAAGGCTGTGCACACTAGCACAATGCCATGCAATGCCTACACTTGTTCTTATGAACGAAAGTTACAATTGTGAAATCCTCTCAGTGTTTCTAGAGTGAATATTTATTGACTATCTAGTGTGTACAAAGCTACTGGATGCCTCCTCACCTGAAGGCTCCTATGATCTAGTTAAGAGATTGTACCAAAAAAAAAAAAAAAAAAAAAAAAAAAAAAAAGTCACTTCTATTTGGAAGAAAAGCTGTCATGGAAGGTAAAATACAAAAAATATTTTCTGACTGGGCCTAGCTGTAATAATATCAGACTATCTTTATTCACGGGATGCATGAGATAGTTAGGCTCCTGTTCTCAATGACATTATTTTATCAAAATGTGTAAGAAAGATCAAGCATAGCACTGTTAATTGTGTAAAGCAGTGACATTGATTTATTCAGTGGCTCTCACAGCTTCACTGTTTTAAAAACACCTTCAAATCATTTGTTTACATTTCTCTTTATGAGAGGAATTGTAGAACACAGTTTCTATGCTCTTCTAACTGTAGTGGTTTTAGTGCCATAATTATTTTTCCTTTATTTAACATAATAATATACTACAGGACACACTCTTCATTGGACCTTCTCTTTATGCCCTGAGAATCTGATAGCCTGAATAGTCCTTGCCCTTAAAAGCAGTTGTGTAGGCTGGGCATATTGCTGCATGCCTCTAATTTCCACACCCAGGAATGAGGAGCAAGTGGATCTCTGTGAGATGAAAGCAAGTTTGGCCTCTGAAGTGAAGGCAAGGGCTACTTAGTGAGACCTTGTCTCAGATAGATAGATAGATAGATAGATAGATAGAGATAGATAGATAGAGAGAGAGAGAGAGAGAGAGAGAGAGAGAGAGAGAGATAGGTAGGTAAGTAGGTAGATAGACAGGCAGACAGATGATGTAGCAGGATATAAAATTCAAAAAGCATTTAAAATTTGGGGAAATTGGCTTATGGAAATACTACGAGAACTGGAGTGTTTAGCCGCTGGAGAGGTACAGGGAGCTGGAATGGGGCAATAGTGTTTGAGGTTAGCCTGAAGCGGTGAGACAAAATTCTAGGTAGAAAGAAGGGCATGTACAAGCCTCAGAGATTAAGAAAAAAAAAGAAACAAATCACACCACACCATGAAGTTTTTAGCAATTGTTAGCATTTTGGTGTGATGGATGAGATGGGAAAAGAGAAGGAAGACGCTGCTAGCAAGGTTTGCTGGCAGATGCTAGGCCGGGCTTTGAATCTGTTCTCCATGGAGCATTCCTGAGGACAGGGTCAAACATGGTGAGGCTTGTGTCTTAGAAATCTTTAATGAATTATTTTTTTTTTTTTGTAAAACACAGAGATTAAAGTTGAAAAGGCAGGAGATCAATAATTGATCACTATAGTTCAGATAAGAACTGATTAGACCCTGAAATAATACCAAGAAAAAGAATGGAGAAAGTACAGGAGAAAGGCTTAGTGGGTTGTTCATCTAGCAGTGGTTCCTGTGTTAGTGGGTTGACCAATATATGAACTTGGATGTTCTCTCAGGTGTTACTGGGCATGACTAAAGTTTAAGACGTATCTCAGGAGGAGCACTAGGGCCGGCTGGTGAGAAGAAAATGGGCGAGGCAAGTGCAGTCACGCAGGGGACTCTGTGGAAGGTATTTCCAGTTATTGCCAACCAATCAATGTCATTGAGTATATATAGTCTTACTAACATGTAAATGTGCTGATGTATAGAGCTTTCTTTCCTTAGCTGGAAAATAGATTTTGATTGCAAAGCGACACCTTTTGAAGTAGATGAGAAGGCCTAGAAGCCAATGTGTTTGCCACTCTAGATGTGTTTTCATCCCATGCATGGTACTTCCCCCTCTTGAACCTATGCATTAGCAGTCTTCCATCATAGGAAAAGACCTTTGAACTTTTTGTAAGGGAAAGTAAGCCAATGCCCCTGCCAGGATTCTTTGTTCACCGTTCATGTTCCCTGAATCACAGCCCTGAAGGAAATATGAACTAAAATTTTGAAGACTTTGAACCACCTTGGTGAAAGGATTGACCTTGAGCTGCAAATGGAAAGGTCAAAGGGAAGAGATGTACTTTATGGGCTGTATAAAATGCGCCTGGTAGTAAGAGCTGCGGACATTACATAGCTACTGGCATGTGACTGAATTAACAAGGCCAGTAATGAAGAACTGGGTACTAGGCTAGTGGACTCAGTTGTGACACACATGCAGAAGGCAGCAAATGCTATGCTATTGGCTTATAGAACAGTATGTAAGAATGTTCTAGAAGAACTGTCAAGTGGAGAAAAGCAGTTTGGGAACAGATATGCTGTTTAAGGTTGTAAATTCTAACATTTTTTTTTTCAAAGTTAGACAGTTTGACCTGAATCCCTCATTGGCCTGTTCATAGAAGAGGGTGGAGTCTTCTCATAGCAACCCTGCTTGACACTCTTAACTTTTGTATAAAGACTTTCAGAAGGAAGGCAGTCAGTAGAATAAAAGAAGGTAATAGTCTGTCCAGTTCTTGCCAGGACACTGGCATGCAGGCATGTTTAATGCACATGATAATGTGTTACCTACATACATGAAAAGGAAATTTTAGAAAGCAAGGGAAATGGTAAATACAAACATAAAGAGGCCAAAGGTCACTTCTCTTCCACACCATTTGCTTTCTACTTTAAGGTTTGCATTAGCTGGTCAGAAAACTGACATGGAAGTTCGAGTCACATGAGGTGAAGGGATGACTTCTTAGCACTGACAAACATAATTCAAATACAAACCAGAAAGTAAAACTTATTTTGTAATTAACAGACTTGAATTCATAGACCAGGCCTACATATGCCTTTTCTGTCCTTACTTCTTATAATCCATTGTTTCCCTAATTCAGAAGTAACAAATCATTCTACCTTGAACCTCCAGATTAGTGTGATCTATAACCTGTACCAAGGTTAATCCAGGAGCAATCTGAATGGATATCAGAATGGTTAAGGAGCAGGCAGGCAGGTGCCTAGGGGCTAAAGCAATCAAAAGTTAACAGTAGAAGTTGCAGTTTTAATAGAGTATTTTGGCAAATGGGACCAAAGAAGATTGAAAATTGGTGTTGGTCAGGTATGTTTGCAAGACATGACCGTTTTTCCATAATGTCCACATTCTTCCCCGGCATCCAAAAATCTTGTCATGGGTGATACGTGCTGCCAATAATTACTAGGAAATTAATTAAGAAAGACATGCTTCTGCTTGTCTTACCTGTCTTAGACATCCATCATGTACCAGGAAATGGGCTGGCCTTCAGACAGCCAGGTGTACCTTGGATATGAAGGTGCATGTCTTGCTCACTAATTGGTTTCTGTCCCTTTGGAGCAGAACACCATTGAACAGCTTATATAGAAAGAACCACCGGGGTTCCCAGTTTTCAGAAACATTTAAGGAAATGTCACCAATTCTGACTTCACAGCCCAGTGAGTAAAAGGCATGTGAGTCTATGATTTCAATCTAGATGTTGTAAATGGTCAAAAGGATGCATGCATCAGTAACCACAGAAACAAGGAGGATGACTTCTGGCTAGAGCAGTTTTTCTGGAAGATATGGTACCACAGGTTAGCTATGATTTGCGGTATGTTGGGCAGATGTATGGAAAAGTTGGCTCATTCTTAGTGTGTAAAAGATGAAATAATGGACTGGAAAGCAGAGAAAAGGGGTTGAGAAAAGAACTTTACAGAATAAAAGAGATTTGATGTGGGAGGGTGCCCAAATTCTCTAGTATGGCTACCCCTTGGCACAGCTACATTGTAAATGAATTTGTATTTTATGGCTCCCCTTATAAAGGAATCTACTGTGAAATATTGTATTTCTTGACATAAGTATGTTTCCAATTTAAAAAAAAAAAACTTCAAGATATAAATTGTATGTAACATGGAGTTGCTATAGATCTATAGATTGTATCTTTATGTGAGTGATAAATTCTAGGTATAGTAAACACTTTTTATAACTATCATGTTGAATAGGTACCCAGTAAATGGGCACTCATTAAAACAGAAGCTCTTAATAAGTAGGTGAGGGTTCAAAACATTTGGATGAAACTTTCCCATATCACCATTTGGCCAGTTTTACATGACTGGATGCAGTTATTTGGATAGTTGGATAGAAAGTTTAGAATGAACACTAAGGTTTAAAGAGGCAGAAAAGTATACTGATAAAAGCATAAGCTCTGGAACCCAGTTCCAAGTTGAAATCCCTCATTTGTTAATTGTGCAGCTTTGGCAAAGTGACTGAGAGCTCTGGCCCTCAACTAACTTCTCAGGCTCTGTAAGGGTAAAGTTAATAAAAAGTAAAACCCTTAGAACAGACTTGGCCTTAAAAACCCAGTATATGTTGGCTAATAATTCTGTAATTGTATTATTGTCAGTTTCATGCTCAAATTAATTCTGTAAGCCACCCTAGAAGACAAAGTTATTCCCCACTCCAAGCCTACTGGTTGTTCAATCTCCCAGCTGCAGAAGAGAGATGGTATGGCCATTCATGTAGATAACAATACAACATGAAATTCTAAATAATGAAGTGTTTTTTCTCTAGGGTATTAGGTCTGGGAAATTGTCTCTTAAGATTGGTGTTCTCTCAAACATTAGAAATTTGCGTGTTTACTTAAGACAATAATAGTAAAGTATACAAAATGGAGGTGTCATGTAGGTTGGGAAGTTATTAGTGAAAATGTCAGAACCTGGCAGGAAGGAAATGAGTGTCTTTGGAAGAGAGAAGAGATATTTGCAAAAAGGACCCCTTTCAGAGCATAGGACAGCCATCCAAATAGAGGGCAGGTTGAGAAGTCTACAATCCACACAGCCCAAATCACAAGTATCTCACCGCTAGCAGGACCATGTTTCCTTGTGGGGCTATGTATTTTCACCAGCCTGTAGTTTCTCAATAAACTGTGCTCAGGTCCAACTGTGAGGGTTCAGTGTATGGTGACCTGTAGGTAACTCTCTTGCCCCCTTGATTTTATGGTGGGAGGAAGGCTCTAGTCAAGTCTAAGGGGAAGGCTTCTAGTCTAGAGAGCTGAAAGGTAATTGACAAATGTATTTTAAACCACAAAGGTATCTACTGTTTTAGAAATGAGGTAGTCTATTGCTTTTATTTCCCATTAGCTGTGATGATAAACTACCTGGCTCATGCAACTTAAAGGAAAGAGAATTTACTTTGGCTCACGGTTTGGAAGATTACAGTTCATCATAGCGGGGAATGCCCATTAGACTTCTGTGCAACTAAGACTCCTCAGATCACTTCTAACCAGCAACTTAGAAGTAGGAGAGCTCAGGCCAGAAAGGGGACTAGACTATGACCCTCAAAGTGTGACTTGTAGTGGTCCACTTCTAACAGCTAGGCCTCACCTCCAAAAGATTCCACAGCCACCCACACAGCCTCAGGTGAACACGGCACTTTCAAAGCCTAACGGGGAACAAATTAGTAACTTCACCTCAGAACGTAATTGAGCACACGTGTGCCAGGTACTCGTAAAGTTGGGCCAAGAAGATGTGGACAACCAGCAACAGGGAAACTGGAGGATGTTTCTAGGAGGTTCTTTCCTTTGTGCTATCTGGATGTAGAAGAGCCTTTTTGTTAGAATTTGAAACTTGGTTGCATCTGTGAGTCCAGATTTAGTTCCTTACAAAAATTTGAACTGAAAACACGTTTTCTACATAATTATCATGCTTTTTAGAACACTGGGGAGCAGCAGCAGGCAGAGGTAGACATGAGGTCAGAATGTGGTCTCAGATCCAAGATGCGAATGTGGGGGTATGGTGGCATTTACAATCCTTTCTTGGCAGTTTATGAGCTTGCTGTTGCCAGGATACTTTATCAGCTCTTTTCCCTCTTCCAACATTAACCATTTCAGGGCTGTCCTGCTCATCCCTAATAGCAAGACTTCCTCCCCTGAACAGGGACACTGGAGATTATCACTTACTTGGGAAACGTTCCAAGTGTACTTACTGAAGCCTAGAACTGGAATCCAGTATTCCAAATAGAGCCAGTCTCAGGGGAAACTCACATATTGATGCTGAAGCCAAATTGGAAAGCTTAGAAGGGAAGGTAGCTTTCCTTGAAAGGAAATCAAAAGAAGGGAAGAGATACTTGGGTCAAAGCCATAGTGACCTCTACAGAATCAAAGCTGTTTCTCCTCCTTCTTCCCTCTTCCTCTTTCCCTCCTCCCC
>NW_022196913.1:92827787-92844767 GCF_008632895.1 Mastomys coucha
TTCCCCTTATTTTATTTATTCATATTACATCCCAATCATGGCTCCCTCCTTCCTCTCTTCCCAATCCCACCCTTATAAATCCCTTTCCTCTTTCCCCTGCCTTCTCCAAGAGAAGGAGGATCCCCCACCTTGGGTAACACTCCACCCTAGGTCATCTAGTCCCAGCAGGACTAAGCACCTCCTCTCCCACTGAGGCCCAATCAGGAAGTCTAAGGAGGGGAAAGGGATCCAATGTAGGCAATGGAGTCAGAGACAGCCCTGGCTTGAATTATTAGGGGACCCACATGAAGACCAAGCTGCAAATTTGCTACAAAAGGCTAGGGGGCCTAGGTCCAGCGTCTGCATGCTTCTTGGTTAGTGGTTTAGTCTCTTTGAGTCCCTATAGCCTCAGGTTAGTTAACTCAGTAGGTCTTCTTGTGGTGTCCTTAACCCCAATTCTTCCAAGCTCTGCCCGATGTTTAGCTATGGGTCTCTTCATCTGTTTCCATCTGCTGCTGGATATTTGTGTGTGTGTGTGTGTGTGTGTGTGTGTGTGTGTGTGTGTGTGTGTGTGTGTGTGTGTGGTATGCATGGGTTTTGAACCCAGAGTCTTGCAGATGACAGTTAATGAAACTCTTGAAGTGGAGAAATGGCTATCTCATGTAAGCATAATTGTGCTATCCACTCATTACTTAAATGTGAACTTAATTGCACTGATCCACTGTCATTTCAAAGCTAGCCCTTGAACAGAACAAACACATAGATGTTGCTATGTGGGTGGGATTAATTGGGAAAGAAGAAACTAGCACTCATTCCCTCTTCTCCCTCCCGTTGCCATGCCGCCCCCACTCCACACATGGGGCCAATCAGATCACTTCTTCTGTAAGTACCCAGTTTCCTTTTCAAAGCTTGAGGTGTAGGAAAGGCTATAATTTAGAGTTCAAAAGAGCAGTTAGCCCATATTCTTTAGTCCTGCTCTTGTCTGACGTCAAACCTGCTGTGCTGCCCACCTCTCAGGATCCCTCCCTCCTGTTACATCTCTGTCCCCTTCTCCCATCACACAGAGCTCACTGTGCTCAGTTCTCTTTACAGCACTTGCCACAATCTGTTCCCCAATCAGATTTAATGGTGTGTATTTCTCCCTCAGTTAGAATGCTGAGAGCTGGAATCTTACCTGTTTGTAGGGTTGTTGTTACTATTGGACTTTTGTTTTGTTTTGTTTTGTTTATTTGCTTGTTTCTTTTTTCTTGAATGTTCTTGCTATGTGTCTATCAGAGTAGGTTTGGAGCCCATTTGTTTGAGTTCAGGTTTATTCAATACTACTTTTATTCTGAAGGATTATTTAGAGATGTGAACTTACCACAATGCCTGAGTTGTGTGAGTGTGCTTGTCTGCTCAATATGCCTCTTAACTACATGATGACCAGTTGTTCTTGATTCATTATTACCCTTGCACAGAGCTTCTCAGTAAATGATTCCTGAATTAACTGAATTTAATAATTATTCACAATTTACAAGTTATATTTATAGTCATTTAAAATTTTTATAGGTAGAGAATAAGGAGAGACTACTAGAAAGAAGATTCTGGGAAGCAAGTTAGAGACACTCTTACTGCCTTCAAATATGCAGTGATGTAAGAGAGGAGATATTCCCTTCTAGAGCAAGCTTATTCTAACTTTCATGATAACTAATAAAGTGGCAGTTAAAATTAACATACATTAATATTCATTACTTAAATTTATTGCATAAAATAGTAGGGGTTGTTAATTTTTTATTTGAAAGTAATAGGAATTGAGATATATTACCACAGCTATAAGTTTATTAAATGGATACTTGAACTGTCATTATACAAGCGGTAATTCATTGTGTGTGTAGAATGTTTCTTCTGAGTACATCATCAAGATATATACTGAGCCTTTTGTCTGGCTCTTTGTTTTTTTTTTTTTAAACAGCGTTTCTCTGTGTAGCCTTGGCTGTCCTGGAACTCACTTTTATAGATGAGGCTGGCCTTAAACTTAGAGATGCACCTGCCTTTGTCTCTGGTGGAGTTAAAGGCATGTACCACTATACCTAGCTTGAGCCTTTTGTCTTAAAACTTGAAGTTTTATCCTTTGTGATTTGTACAATTTGTATATTATCTAAGTATAAAGAAATCCGCATGCAGATGCCTGTTGGCCTTTCAGGGTTGGAGCTCAGCTAGTTCTTACATAAGCACTTGTCTAGCAGTATGGTCTGTATGTCGACTAAATAAATATTGAGAGCATCCTCTATGGAGTTGTGGGGGTGGAGGGAGCAGGAAGAAGGGTTCCTACCTGCCCAAGGCACCTTGGAAACAAGGGTGTGAGCAAACTTTTTGTGTTGCCAAGTGTAGCCTAGTCTCTGACTGGTAGTTAGGAAAGAATTACCATGGGATTAATAAATGACTTGGGTCCCGAGATATAAGAAGTCGTCTACTGCCAAGAAAATCTGCTAGTGAAGACAGAGAAAAAGCCAAGTATTCAAATCCCTTTGGGGAGGGTGACAGGGAGAGGGTAGTTGAGAATAGGTAAAACTCAGCAGAGGTTTTTTTTTAAGATAATGGTTCAAGATTTGGTATGAGTTAGGGACCCAAGCACACTCCAGTGACTTTCTGGCCCAGCAATGCCAGCCACTCAGACATGAAAGAGCTTTGTTTCTGAGCTGTGTTCTCTCTCTCTCTCTCTCTCTCTCTCTCTCTCTCTCTCTCTCTCTCTCTCTCTCTCTCTCTCTTTCTCTCTCTCTCTAATATTATATAAAACAGTGTGAAGGGCTTGGTGGCATAAGATAAAAAAGGGGACTAGGAAGATGGCTCAGCAATTAAAAGCACTGGCTGTTCAACCAGAGGACCGAGATTTAATTCCTAACATCCACATGGCAACACAACTGTCTGTAAGTCAAATTTCAGGGAATCTTACACCATCAAACAGGCAAAACACCAGTGCACATAAATAAATTAATTTTTTAAAGGAAAAGGATATAAAGGACTGGTGAGATCACAAGAAGTCTACTCTGTCTTACAAAGGCCACGCCACTTTTCTTGCATTGTTGGCAAGATGGAGAAGACTGGGTATCATTGCCCCTGATTCTCCTCCTGTGTTTTCTGACGCCATCCTAGTTCCCTTTGCCAGAATCTGAGGATTTCCCTTCCATGCTTTGCCTGCCATGTCCTATATCTGTTCAAGCACTATTGTCATCTACTTAGAAATTCCTATCTAATCCATTACCTCCTCTCCATTCTCCATTCCTTCATGATAATTTATGCTATGCTGCCATCCCATGTAGCCTTCAGTCCTGCATCCTTCCCTCTTCTGTGTCCTTCCCTACTCAGTCCATTCTCACATTCTAGCCAGCAAATCTTCCAGGTGCAGGTATGCATGGAATGCACTACTTCCTGATCAGGACAATCATGGCCTCCATTGCCCTTCCATGAACTGAATTGCTTTATGTGTCATCCAAACCCTGTAGCTTACTACCAGTTGGCTCAAGTGCTCACATCACACACTGCTGATGTGTGTTCTTTGCTGTACTAAGGTGCTATCCTCACCCCTATGCTATCACCACCAGATTTGTCTCCTGCCTAGATTCCTTCTACAACATCCTGGCCTCATCCTGGGGCTTATGGCTTCTAGGATGCATTTCTCAGACTGCTAAGATCTGCATCTGGAGCATTTACATGGTAGAAGTGTAGTGCCCAGTTTTCAGCCAGCTCTGGCATTAGTTCAGCAGTATTTTCAGGACTTGCTTTGCTGTCCATTTCCTAGAATAGACCCAGTTGTGTAATAGAGGTCAGGGCAGCTTGATTTTATTCCCAGCCCCTAGTACAGTGCCTGGATGTTATTGGTCAATTATTACATGGTTCTAAGGTACAAATTTTATTTCCAGAACATGGCAGACAGTAAGTGTTGATCACTTGCCTTACTTAGGGTGTGAACTGATGTCAAAAATACAAGTAGGTATGATGGACACAGAACAATGAGCACTGCATGTGGGTAATTAGAGAGTTACAGCTGTGCTTCTCTCAGAAACAATCAGTGAGAAAGAGAAGGAATACCAAGCAGTATGATGTTGACTGGAATAAAAACCTATCCACAAGGTGGTGTTTCGAGAAGCAGCAGCATTACTGGGTGGCTGAAGAACACCACCAGTGTGTGTGTGTGTGTGACTGGAGAACACTGCAGGTGTGTGTGGATGTCTGGGGAACATTGCAGGTGTGTGTGGATGGCTGCAGAATACTGTAGGTGTGTGCAGATGGCTGGGAAATCCTTAAGTAATGTGTAGATAACTAGAGAACACCTGGGTGAAGAAGATAATCCAACATGAAAATCTAGGTCCAGAGTTGACTTGAACTCTGGTTTAGAGTTGGTTTTGCACCTGTGGGAAGAAGACATTTTGTATAACGCTATGGAAACAATGAAACTAAGGAGTACAGGGGCTTCATGTTAGAATGAGAGAGCAATGTGGATGCAGATGGGGTTAACTCATCAGAGAAGCATGCTGTAATGCAAAGCTGCTACTGTGGTTTTTGTTTTTTGTTTTTTTGTTTTTTTGAGTGTTCTAATGCAAAGCTGCTACTGTGTTCTTTTTTGAGTGCTCTAATGCAAAGCTGCAACTGTGTTGTTTTTTTTCTTTCAGGTACTTGGGGGACTTGTCTGGATTTTGGTTGCTTCCTCCAATGTTCCTCTACCTCTGCTACAAGGATGGGTCATGTTTGTGTCTGTGACAGCTTTCTTCTTTTCGCTTCTCTTCCTGGGCTTGTTCCTCTCTGGTATGGTGACTCAGATTGATGCCAACTGGAACTTCCTGGTAAGAAATTTTTATAGTAAGCCTATTGCAAGAAAATGTTAGAAATGTACAAATATCTCATCCTGTTCAGAAATGCCCACGTCTCTACTCTTTCTGTTGCTGCATGGAGGAGAATTCAGGTCAGCATGAGGAGACCACTATGGTGCCCATGTGTGGGTGTGGTAGACAGCAGGGCCTTGGTTTGTAAAATTCCCACACTGACAAAACTAAAAATCACACTTCTATTTTTATGATTTATTAATTTTTATGATTATTTGAAAACTATTTCATTTCATATGAGAGATGAATTGAATTATAACTGAACATTAGAACAGATGCCTTTGAGAACTGAGTCATATGTCTTAAAATTTTCCATTCATTTCTTCTTCGGATATTTAAATGAGTTTATTCATACCTTAATAAGCAGGGTCATATCTTAATATGCATGATATATACCCTCTCACCTGGGATACTAACATCTATAGATTCTCAAGTCATACATATGTTTGTATACATTTAAATATATAATTAAATGTTTAATTTGCATATTATCTCATGTATTGTATAAAAAGCTTTATATCATCTGTAGGTTACTTAGACTATACATTGCAAATGCTATGTACACAGCTCTTTTTTTAAAAAAAGATTCATTCATTTTATTTTTTGTGTGAATGTTTTACTTGTGTGTATCTCTGTGCATTCCTGGTTGAGAACTATAACGTGGTTGCTAGGAATTGAACCAAGATCCTCTGGCAGAGTGTAAGTGCTTTTAACCAGTGAACCATCTCTCCAGCCCCTGCATGTAGTTTTTATACTGTGTTGTTTGGACAATGAAGACAAGAGAAGAATGTCTGTACATATTTAGTATAGACACATATTTTTATGAATATGTTCAATGCATAACTGATTAAATTCACACCCAGGAAACACACAAACACAGAAATGGGCAGATTGTCCAAGCTTTTCAGAAAACATGTAGCTCCATATCATTTTCAAAAGGATATTTTATAATTAGTTCTTCTCTAAAATTAATTAATGAGTCCTGAAAGATAAATTGATGAGACCATGTCAAACTCACTGTTTAAGATAAGCTACCATCCCCTGAAATCTACTGACGTTGTATTTTTCCCATGTATTGTATGGAGCTTTCATACCAGTGGTCCTTCATTCTCTGGGACACATTTTGAAAGACAAGTGGGGATGATTCTGATCCACAGTGAACAGGGCTTTAGTGATGCTCATAGGGAACTGCCTTTAGGTTCAGAATCACACTGGGGTGTTCTGAAACTAAGTCAGACCACCATTTGATATTTCTATGCTGTTTATGAGCATAACAGCACCCCTCCCCTACAGCTTTAGGGGCCAATGTTAAGGGGAAGTGTTTTACTTACAAAACTTAAGGAGAACTGTAATTCCAAATGTTTTCAGCAGAAGCATCCAGCAAATAGGGCTGCCCTCTAAGATAGTGTACAGGCTAAGGGTGGCATGCGTTAGGACAAAGCTAAGAGAGCAGTGTGTAATGGCCACAGCCCTCAACAGGCTTTCACTGAAGCTTGATTTGCCTCGGACAAAATAGTTAGTCCCTCTTTATTCCAATTCTCTCCTCTGTAAGATGGAAATAATAGCAGCAGCCTTGCCAGATGCCACTAAAGAATAATAGAAATAATGCATTCATAGTGTTTAGTTTTGTGTCTGGGTTATAATCTCCAAATGACAATAATTCTAATTCTTTAAAGACAGAAGTTTGTAATTCAGAACTTTGAGGGTTCTAGTTCTATGTAGTTGCTAAGGTAGTGTTTAGGAAAACACTAAATGTAGGAACATTTTCCCTAATTTCAATATTTGTTATTTGATCATATGATAAAATATGCAGTCCTGGGTTAGGGTACAGAGAAATAGTTCACCTCCTCTTCCTAAGTGCCTGGCTTTCTCATGAGAAGGTGTGCAAATGAATCAGCTGATCTCCAAAGTTACTAACAGAACTCAGGTCCTTCAGGCATCAGACTTAAAGATGGTACCATATCTTTGTTCCACTCTGCTCCTGGTGGTACTTCAGGAGCCTTAATAATCACTACCCATCTTGCTGGCTCTTCCCGAATGCTGTATCACACACAACCAGACTGTTCCCATGGGAGTCCTGGATCTCCTGATTGCCTAGCAACTGAGTGTTCAATCTGGAAATGTTTCTGGGATCCTGCAGTATCCCGTATTCTCTCTAATTGGTTGATACATGTACCATTTAAATGCTTAAATACTTTAAGATGTCATTCCTGGTCTTATTAGACAGATATCCCTACTGTATTCCTCCCCCTGCTTGGATTGTATCTTCTTTTCAGTACTAGAGCATTCTTAGTAGTTTATTGGTCTTCCCAACTTTGCATTTCCCTCCCATTTGTAGCATTGCATGTAATGGTCAAGCAATAAACCATCCTTGTTTTAATTTCACCACCATATCAAAATGAATGTTGGAAAGCTGGGTCTGATTGCACAAATCTATAATTCACCACACAATAGAATGAGGCAGAAAGGTCTTAAGTCCAAGTCCACTTTGGGCTAACACAGTGAGGCAAAACAAAACAAACAAACAAACAAACAAAAATAAATAAATAAATACAAAACCAGGAAACCTCTAATGCTTTGTCCATAGTTCATCTGGGAAGAGTACCCTATGTTCTTGTACATTTTTTAGTCAAGAAAAGAACTAGGTACCGGCTGAGAAAGTTCTTAGAGCCAAAAATATCTCAAACGTGTAGACTTTTAAAATTTTGGGTTTTAGTACTCAAACAGTTTCAATGTTCGGGCCATCTCAGAGGTCATATTTTCCAGTTAACATTGTCCACCATGCAATAGCTGTATACAACATGTGACACTATTGTTGCTATGGCTGGGGCTCAGCACATGCGGGCATACCAGCTCCTGCCTCCATAGAGTTCGCTAAGTGCTGTTTAGGTTTAGAAAGATTTCGAGGATTCTCACAACCAACCATCAGACAGAGCACAGGGACCCCAATGGAGGGGTTAAGGGAAGGACTGAAGGAGCTACAGGGGCCTTATCTGGCATCAATGGGAGGGAAGGCCCTTGGTCCTGTGAAGGCTCAATGCCCCAATCTAGAGGAATGCTTGGGTGGTGAGGCAAGAGTGGGTAAGTGGAGCACCCTCACAGAAGCAGGGTAAGGGGGGATGGTAGAGAGGGTTTGCAGAAGGGAAACTGGGAAAGGGGATAACATTTGAAATGTAAATAAAATTTTAAAAAGTCAAAAAAAAGAATTGGGTGTAATCAAACTATGCCATTATATTATATATACATACAAAATTGTCAAAGAACAAAATTATTCAATAAAAATATTTTCAAATCCAAAAAAAAAAAAAAGGAAGATTTCCATTCCATGTTCTATGCGGCTTTCCTCACATGGATGCCTCTTCTGATCACATATCCAAGCCTTATGTGGGTTGCAAGGCTTGCTGTGCGCTCCTAGGCCATGACAGTTTTTGAGTCATGCTCATCACGCAGTCCTTATCAGATTGGTATAAGTTCTAATTGCTGCATTCTGTAATTATTAGACATTGACTGATAAAAAATTAATTATTTCCCCTGTGAATAATTTAAGACTACTTTGTACTCCGATTGAGAGGATAGAAGTGCATTTTAGAAAGAGTTTACTCTCTTCAAGTATTTATTGTAAACACTAATGGTGATTTTTTTCATTTTCAATATGTATAATGTGTGCATGTGTGCATGTATGTGGGTGCACATGCATGGACACACATGTTTGGGTATGCACACATGTATGTGCCTATGCCTGTGAAGGCAAAGTTAATGTCAAGAATCAGCCTCAATATTTCTTGCACATTCATCTGTGAGGCAGGGTCTCATTAAGCCAGACCTCAATGCTTAAAGGGCAGGCCTTCTGCATGCTAAGCGAGTTCTCCATCTCTGAGCTACTGCTCCATGCCTTTTTCACATTTTATTTTGAGGCAGGGTCGTAATGCCCAGAATGCCATTGCACTTGCCTTTACCTCAACCTCCCAAATGGTTAGGATTATAAGTCTGCCCGGATAAGAAGCCAATTTTGATTTTGAAGTAGCTGGGGGTTGTGGCTTTCTCCCTGCCCCTGTATATAAGAATAATACCACTTTGGTATGACTTTGAAGAAGAAATTTCATATTTATACCCCTCCCTCTTTAGGGGAAATATGCTAAGGAAGGATACTTTTTAGAAGAGATGTTTAAATCATACACAATTAAACAAATCCCACTTTATTTTATAGAAGTCTAGTGGGCATACATTTAATCAGACTCCTGCTATGAACATCACCTAATAATTTAAATGTCCTGAGCTACATTCTATGCTACTTTGACCTGGACACTTTTATTTTCCTTTGAGATGGTCTTGCTATATATATGTAAACCAGACAGTAGCCCCAACTGGTGATCCTCCTTGTTCAGACTCCTAGGTGCTGGAGTTATGGCGTATGCTACCAGTAGTAAAACTAGGTTTTAGTGGCTGTCTTCCATTTTCTATGCTGCTGTAAAACTCGGATTCCCCATAGGTGTGCAGATATTTTTCTTTTCTTTCCTTTTCTTTCTTTTCTTTCATTTCTGCCCCTCCCTCCTCCCTCCTCTCCCCCACCTCTCTCAAACTATTTAGTTAGCATTCATCCCTGAGCAAAAGAATGGAACACTTTTCTCAAGATTAAAATTTTGGAAATGGTCATGTGGGTTGGAAGAAATTCCATGCAATTTTTGAGGTTGAGGTTGTCTGATAAAAGTGTGAAGAGGCAAGGAAGGCTCTGGGGTGTTTAAATGCTATCAGGATTGGTTTGGAGAAAGGGCATGGGAACAGGACTCAGAATGGGACTGGGCTTACCTTAATGAAGACCTGTCAAAGATGGTGGTTTAAAATGGAGCCACCGAGCAAGGCATCAGCATCACCCGGACTCCTGTCAGAAATGCACAGCCTCAGCCAACCCTATCTAGACTGCTGAGTTCAAAACTAGGAGATGGCACTCATTTATCTGTGCGTCAGTACGTTCTCTAAGAAGGCTCTGCTTCGTCCCAGTGTTTGAGAACCCCCAGTGTAGTTCAGTGTTCCAAACCATGAGTGAACCTTGCAGAAGACATTTTGTGTGACTTCCATGTACAACAGGCATTAGAGTAAGACAAGCAGAGTGGTCAGATATTAGTGTGTAGCTCTCTAGTCGGGGTGCACAGAACTAGGAGAGGCTTTCAAGATGTTTCTGAAATAGACAGGGCAGCAAAAGAATCATTGTACAGTTAGTAACTTATCTAAAACCATTTACTGGTCAAGAAGTGAAAACATTTTTTAAAAAGCTTAAGTAATCTCAAAACTACTAAGTAACAGGCTCTAAGAAAGATTTAGAAAAGGAGATTTTGCAGAGGCTCCATCTGGCAACTCATGGAGGGAAATACAGGGACCCCACAGCCTAACATAAGGCAGGCATAAGTTTATGCTGCACAGAAGGGGAAGAAAGATTGTAGGAGCCAGAGGGCTTGAGAACACCGAATCCACAAACCCGGATTCATAGGAGCTCACTGAAACTAAAGCAAAAATCAGGGAGCCTGCATGGGTCTAACCTAGGCCCTCTGCATCCATGTTATACTTGTGTAGTGTTTTTGTGGGGCTCCTAACAGAGGGAGTGGGGGCTGTTTCTGATGCTTTAGGGACCTTATACTCTTACCGAATTGTCTCTTCCAGGCTTGATATGAAGGGAGGTACCTAATCTTTATTGCTACTTGATATGCCATGTTTGGTTGATATCCTTGGGAGGCCTGCTTTTTTCTGAAGGGAAATAAAGAAGGAGTGGATGGAGAGGAGGGGTGAGAGGTGGGACTGAGAGGAGAGAGGAGAGGATGCACTCAAGATATAATATATGAGAGAATAAATTAATTTTTAAAAATTCGAAAAGGAAATAGAAGATTATGATATTGGTGGTTGGTTTGGGTTTTGGTTTTGGTGTGTGTGTGTGTGTGTGTGTGTGTGTCCATGTGTGTTTGTGAGAGAGAGAGAGAGAGGGAAAGAGAGAGAATGAGAACATATGTGCATGAGCATGAGCACTTGTGCACATGCACTTGATATCTTCTATGGGGAGAAAAAGAAAGACCTGTATTAGACAATGCTGAAGGATGTAAAATAAATAAGAAAACCCTCATTTGTTATGCAGTGTTGAGTCCATAAGAAGCTCCACAACACCATTGAGATCCTGTATTGGACATAGTGACTATGCCCAAAGTATTGGACTATGTCCAGCCCAAATGTACTGTGACTCCCTGAAAGCCACTCAAAAAGAATGTGTCTTTGGCTCAGACACTTAAGTATCCCACGTCTATTGAAACTCAAGAAAGTGCCATAAGAATCAAAATCCAGTCACAAAAGCTGATGGTATAGAGTCATGCAAAAAATAAGCAGTAAATCTCCTAGCAGTGGCAAGTCCCATCACTAAACTGTACCTTTGCCTTTCTGTGTGAAAGGTGTCAGAGGTACATGTATAGCTATGGATGTGTATTCATGTATATGCATGTGCCTGTGGGGCCTTGGGTATTGTTCCTTCTTAGGAGCCTTCTATCTTGCTTTTTGAGACAGAATCCTGTTGTAGTAAAAATTAATGCTGCTCCACCTGTGATCATTCAGTTCCCAAATAAAAGACACAAAACCTTTATACTTAGAATAAGCCTCAGTACCACTAGAGCTGAGCAGATATCAACCCTCTAAGCTATTTTGTCTACTTCTCTGTCAACCCCACAATATAGATTGCCATGTTCAGCCTGAGACTCTCTTACTTCCACTGGCCAGCCCTTATCATGTAGTCATGATTTACCTGCCCCATGACATCTTCTCCTCCCTTCACCTCTCTCTTCTCTCCTTGGGGTCTCTGCCTCAGACCTCCAGCTCTGGGAACCAAAACCCCACCCACCTCTCTTCTGCCCAACTAGAAGCTGTAGGCATCTTTATCCAAACATGGTTTACATTAAAGAGCAAGGTTACATAGCATGATTTGGTGTACACCTCATCCCTGGAGACAACCAGACCTTGGGGGTCAGTTTTTTAGCATTGCAATACATAGCAGCAGACCAAACCTCCTCCACAGAATCCTTCTCTGGGATCTGGAAGTCATCTAGACTAGCTGTCCATCAAACCCCAAGGATCCATTTTCTGTCCCCACCTCCTCAGTGCTGAGATTACAAGTGCATGCCACCATTTCAGGCTTTTTAACATGAGTGTCAGGTTAGGATTCAGGTTCTGTGTTTGCATGTCAAGTACTTTACTCTCTCAACTGCTGACCCAACCCTTAGCTTGGCTTTTTAAGATAAAACTAAATCTTTTCTAGAATGAGTGACTAATAGTCAATCTCAATTCGCCTTCTCAATTTTTATAGCTATTAATAATTAATAACCCAGTAAGATACATTTAATTCATGAACCCACTGACATTCCAATTTGGATATTGACCTTTGTCCATGAACATTTATTGAGTAGACATATGACCGCATGTATCTGAGCATTGGCTGTATGTAGATGTATGTATGTGATGTGGATAACAACACAGTGAGAAGTATTTTGTAGAAAGCAATTTTTTCCAGTATAACTTACGTATCTCACCCTGGTTAATTTTGAATTAGCATTCTAGGCATAATAATTCTATGGATGATACTGTTGAGTGGAGGGTTTACAAAAACAGTACAACATTCCCTTTTGTAATTTTGTTAGTAATATCGCTTGAGAGGAGAAAGGTAGCCCTTGAAGAGAGCCCTCAAACAGGCAAATTAGCACTGTTACTATGGAATTTTCTTCAAAACCTAGCAATAGAACTCCCATATGACCCATGAGTCTCCCAATATGTACAGCTAAAGGTCATGAAGTCAGTTCATCTGTCTGTGCCCACATTTTCTTTGCGGGATTGTTATAGTAATCATCATATGGAATTAGCTTGTCTTCACTAGTCATTTATAGGTAAATAAAACATCCTGTATATACACAAAGCTGAAGACAAACCTAGTATTGACAATAAGATAGGTGTACGTAGAGGATCTGCAAAATGAATAAGCCAGGCACCAAATGATGTTCATCGTAAGTTCATCAACTGGTGAAAGGTGAAAAAATTGAACTCAAAGAAGTGGAGAATAAAGTGGTGGTTTTGAAAGCTGTTGGGGGGGAGGGGGTTGGGAGGGCATTTGCCAAAGCATTGCAGTAAATCAGCAAGAAATAGTACCTCCGTAGGCTCTACAGCACAGGCTCTACTTAATAACAACGTATTCTGGAAAACTGCTGAGTAGATTCTGAGAGTTCTCACCATTTAAAGGGTGAGTGTGTGAGATGGTAAGTAGTTCAATGTAGTTGTTTCATATTGTATGCATATGTTAAAACACATACAATGAATATATAATTTCTATTGGTCAGTAAAAATTACTAATTAATTTAGAATTTTTTAATGAAAGAAAGTCAACTTTGGAATCAGATAAGCATGATTCTGATCCTCCCCCCAAAAGTTAACCTGTGTATGAGAAGAAAAATGAAGTTTTGTTTTTAAAAGAGATAGTAGATGATAAGTGTAAGGATAAGAATTTACGCAGATGAAGACACTGGAATGTGACAGCTATAAATATAAAATATGTAGATGGTATATTTCAAGTAAAACTGGATTGTAATAGGTTATGCTTCACATTAATCCTAGTAGTGCACAAAATAAAATCATTTTTGCAGTACTGTTTATTCCTTGTTTTTAATGAAATATAAGGTTGTATGCCTTTGAATTCTATCATTAGGTCTATATCTTGCAGAATATAGAATAATATATAATTATAATTGCAATAATAATTACTAAAATACTAAGGATATGAAATAATATAATTTTATTTGAACTTTAAACGTGCCATTTATTTTAGTTTTAAATTTAATTTAAATTAAAGACCTTTTATCTTAATGTAATTAAGATGAATATCTGTGTATTAATCTAAACTTATATTGTGTTCTATTAGAAAATTCAATATATAAGAAAATTTACTATTGTACCAAATAAAATAGATTCACTGATATCTTTATTAGTTCTTTGAGCATTCAGAGCTTCTCATACAACATGTTTTGATCATATTCACCCAAGGCATCCAGCTCTGTATTACCTCTTTTAAAATTGTGATTCAAGACCAATCTGTGCTATCAAATATCTTTGGACATGTGGCCTTCCACCGGAATGTGATCAACTTATCCCTCCCTCTCCCAGCAGCTAACAGTTGCTATCTCTCTAAAGTTAAGGAGGGGCTTATTTAGAGTCTAATGATTCTAACTTTGGTAAAGCATTCAAAATAAACAATGGATATACTTAAGATAATTTGATTAAGTGGCCTGAGCTTCCCTGTGTAAACTTTCCTTTAAAATAAAGAAGATGAAAGCATCTTACAGCTCTTACCTATAAATGCCTTTCCTCTACTCCTTAGGATTTTGTCTACCATTTCATAGTCTTTGTCTTCTACTTCGGAGCATTTTTACTGGAAGCAGCAGCCACCTCCCTGCATGACCTGCAGTGCAACACAACCATGACTGTGAAGCCACTACTGAATGATAACCAATACAACATCAACGTGGCCGCCACAGTAAGTGCTGCATGGGGAAAGCATCATCCTTCCATGGTCCAGCATCCAAGAGACTCCTCAGGCAGCAGTGGCCTTTTAATAGTAGCCTTTAGAATCAAATGTATAATAGCTATTTATCTATTTAGTTGTCTAATGAGCAAAGTCCTCTCATCATCCCCATTGTGGGTGACTTTACTGCAGCCCAAAGCTGTTGACATTCTCTGGGAAGGCAACAAGTCTATAGACCTTGATGTTGTAGGAGGAATCCACTGTAGTGTTCTCTCTTTCTTAATTTCAGAGTCCCCTGGTAAGGGGACTTTGCTCTTTTCAACCTTGTGCCCATTTTTAGTCGGTATTATTGGCTGAATATTCACCATGGGCCTGCCAAGTAGAAGGGCGTTTTCTCAGGGTGGGGCTGACATGAATAAGTTTCAGTTCTTATTGTTGGGGTCAGTGCTGGAGAGCAGGAAGGCAAATTCACCACTCATTGTAACACATGGAATACAGGAGGAAGACTTCTGCGGAGACTTTAAAACATGGGTCCTCTTTTCATTCACATACTGTAGCAAACCTGTCATTTTATATTAAATAGTGCAAAGAAATACTGGGGTTTTTTTGTTGTTGTTGTTTTCATGGATAATTCGGTGGGGTGGTCAGAGGTGGTTCCAGATAGGCATTCTCTGTTTAACAGCCTGGCTATCCTGAAACTCACTTGGTAGACCAAGTTGGTCTCATGGATAATTTTTAAAACTACCACAAATTGAAACTACTTTCTGAAATGAAGTATCTTAATTGATGTTTAATAGTTCCTATAGTGCATGACTGAACCTAGAATCTTTTCCTCTTTAGCCTTTACACCCTAAAGGGTCCAACTTTTGGAATTTTCTAGACTGTTCTTTACTAGATATGCCTCTTCTGGAAAGCTGTCTCTCTGTCTCTCTGCCAAAGTGAAGTCACCTCCATGTGTAGCCCAATGCTTTGAGTCTTTCATGGCATTCCATTTTTCCACTCATTCTAGTCCTGTCAGAACTCTAGGTCTTAAGTTTTCAGCAGGTAAAATTGATCAGCCATTCATGTGTCACGCTGGGTTAAATCTTTTCCTTTTCTTTTTCACTCAGTATAGTTGAGAATGGGGGCAATTCCTTCTCACTATTGATAAATTTCCAAAGCAATTATTCTCACTTAGAGGACATTGTGTATATTAAAAGTATATTACAAAAACAAGTGAAATGGGAAGGGTTGATTAAACTGTGACAAATGTCTGTGAATGGATCTGTCCTACCTTCTCAGGCTGCCATTAGGAACCTTTCTACCCTTGCCAGGCACCAGGTGGTGGTGACACATGCCTTTAATCCCAGCACTTGGGAGGCAAAGGCAAGTGAATCTCTGAGTTTAAAGACAGCCTGATCTATTGAATGAGTTCCAGGACAGCCATGACCACACAGAGAAATCCTGTCTTGAAAAGCAAACAAACAAACAAACAAAGGAATCTCTGCCATAGACAGTCATATTTTATCATTTTGAATTGGCTCATAATCTCCTTTTCTTTGGCTCACAAGCCTCTGAATGTCATTTGGGGACAATGTGTACTCTTTGCTTATCTGCACCAAAAGCAGTGATGTATGCACAGTTGGTGTTAATGACACCCGCCATGACACCAAGGAAACAGCTCCAAGCAGGGCTTGGGCTGGGACAGCTGTCTCCCACCTGAGGAGGAACAGAACTCAGAACACATTCCTATGGGTTTTGTCTACTGAGTTCTAAAAGTGACAGAAATGATTTGATGTGTCCTCAGGGTCTGATAGTTACTGTCTTCTTAGCTATGAAACTACTGGATGATAAGATAACTCAGACTGAATTTTTTAATACGCTGCCTGGAGGTTCATAAATACTTAACAAGTGAGCCTGACATGTGAGCAAATGGGGAAAGTAAGGCTGCCTGTAGATTTGAAAGTTAAGAGCTATAGTGTACAACGGCCGGGCCAGCACTGTGAGGTAACAAAACAAAGTCATCGAAACACAGATCACTATAAAATCCTGTCCCGTTGAAGCATCCACAGGTCAGTTGTCGAGTGTTTGTTCAGTGGTCTCTCAGGATGCAACTTCTAAAAGTCCATGTAGTGAATCTGATGACAGTGTTTCTTTCCTTTTCTTAGGTTTTTACCTTTATGACCACAGCTTGTTATGGTTGCAGTTTGGGTCTGGCTTTGCGAAGGTGGCGACCGTAGCACTCCTTGGAAACGAACAGTAATGTGCTGGTTTCATTTGTCTGCTTTATACGTCTGAGCACTTGGGTACCGTTTGTTCCAATGTAACATTCCAAACATCGTTAGTTTAATACAGAGAGAACATCAGTGAAAGCTGGGGTTTCTTACATGGATGGGATTTTCATTTTATTCTGATATTAGAGAGGTGTCAGTTCCTGCTTCATCTCTCTTTTCTTTAAATACACAGACACTGTTCACAAAACAATAGTATTCCTTTTCTTCCTTTCTTTCTTTCTTTTGTTTTGTTTTTGTTTTTGGTTGTCACCCAAACCTTAATAAAAGTAAATAACTAAAATAATACATCTCAAGTAGCTAATTCTATCATTTAATAATCATTTAATTCTATCTTTAA
>NW_022196913.1:92844777-92856330 GCF_008632895.1 Mastomys coucha
CAAAAAGGGCAGGTAGCACATATGTAGGCTTTAATAGGCCATATAGCTTCTGTGGCAATTGTTCCATCCTATGGTAAAATAAAAGCAGCTACAGAGGATGTGCAAATAAATGTCTATATCCTAATAAATCTTTATTTACAAAAAGGGAGCAAGACTGGATGTGGTCTACAGACCATAATTTTATCTACTACTGCCATAAAAACCTTAGGTGGTCTGCATTCTGTTGAACTAATCATGAAAATTTATCAACTTCGTTAGACAAGCCACATAATATATTTTGTTTCATTATGTAACAATCACATTGCCTTTCAAATATTACCCTTGGAAGGGCATATAGTATCTCAACGTAACCCCAATAGACCCTTGGATAAAGAGCAAAATAAGATAGGAAATAAACTCCAAACTAATGATTTCCTAATAGCTCAGCAAGGCACTCACAGGAGAGTGCTTAAGACATGATCCCCAGAGGCAATTAATCACTACTGGATCTAGTATCTTGCTACTGATGTCTTACTTTGGTTTATTTATGCCATAGACTGTGGTTGTTTGCCCTATGCATGAATATATAAATATTTATGTATGTAAAGCTTTTCCAAATAGCTCTCTGAAGAGTTGAATTTTTAACTTCTGATTGTTTTTGCACTGCTTTCTGAGCTGAATCTGAGTAACAGATTAACTATAACATAAAGCTATAGATTCTTACATGCTTTGACAATAGCCCAGATATCTATGTTGTTTTTACATTGGTGTCAGACAGGTAAAGGAAGTTTAACACAAGAGCTAACACAAAAACTGGATCTGGCTGAATAGAACAGAAAACAATCCTAGTCCACCTGTATGTGTCCCGGGCTTGGCAACATACCCCAAGTGGCCACAGTTCCCACCACATCCTCATACAGGTGAATTCCCTATTGCTTTGGTAGGGCTGCCTCTGGAAATGAAGGCTTGGGAATTGCTTTCTAGCTGATCCAACACCTAAGAGTTCTGTGTATAGTTGGAGTATTAGACTCCCTGGAACACAGTGAAAACCATGAATGAATAACATGACCAATGCCCAGTGTTCAAGTGCTGTTTATCTGATACTCCCCGAGAAGAAGAACCAGCTGGGTGCTCAGTTTGTAATACAGCTGAAGAAGAGATATATTCCTATATGTAGGTTGAAGAAGTCAGTCTTATGGCCTTACACTCATGTCTTATCTCTTCTACAATGCTAATTTCCTTCATATTTTTCCAGCTCCAGACCACACACTGAAAACCTGTATTGTGAATTATATACTATGAAGTCACAAGTGTGCCATAAAGATACATTGTCCATTGTACTTGGAATCACTAAAATGTAGTACACTAGAATTTAGTTGAGATTTTTGTTCTCCCCAAGGTGTAACAGGACATGCTCAGTATGGTATTAACTCAAACGCATTCATTCAGATGTATTGGTGGTACTTTTGTAAATGGACTGCTTCTAGATTAACAAGAACAAAACCCAAAGCTGACTAACTGTGAATACTTAGGCCTGTAGATTAATTGCATTCTAGATTTGTGAGCTGAGTGACAAAGCACTTGAATAAAAATGGCGTTTAAGAATCTCTTTACGTATCTTAGCTGTAAAAACAAAAAGTGTTGGTTGGTCTTAAAAATCTGATAAATTTATTTTATAAGTGTTATGACTCTAATAAAGTATTCATTTGATAACCTTTTGGTTCAGTTTTTTTTTTTTTAATGCCATTCACTTTGACATTCGGTTAACTATTTAGTAGGAACCAGATTAAGTTCCAGATTTCAATCTGAATGGGCTCTGTTTCTGATAGTTCTGAGTAAAAGGGATCTCTCAGAAAATATCAGTAAATCATTTTCTGGTGTGAGCATGAGAAGGTAAAATCTGGAGAAACACCATGAGAGGGAATTGAGGTGAGATGTGCACTCCACTGTTTTTTAAAAGCATCTGGCCCATGTGCTGTGTATGCCAGGTGGTATTTAAAGCATTTTAAAAATGATTGTCTCACCTACAACTCATTAGAACTACTAGAAGGCCTGGATACCATTACCTTATTTTAAAGATTAGGAGAGTAAAAGACTTTGGAGGACAGCCAGAGTCCTTCTACCCAATAAATCCACTCCATACTTTTGAAGCCATTCCTCTATGGGACTCTTCTCAGGAGGAATTGACTTAAAAAGACATTAGTGGATAAACAGAGCCACATGACTGGGGATGGTTGGGGAACCATGAGTACTTTTCACCATATCCCTCCCTCTTAGTAATTCTGAATTTACTGTCACTCACCAGAATCTGGTGTGTGCTTGAAACCTTTCTTCATGAGAGGTCTTAATCTCTAACAGTTTTTTTTTTCACATGGGTCCATGAGCATATGTATAGAAATACACATACACACACATATGAACAAGAAGTCTGTTCATATTCCCCTTTGCATCCACAGCATCAAAACAGCTGTCCTCTTTACCAATATATACTGACTACCCACAGAGAGCAATGCCCTCATTGGCATTGATTCATAAGAGTCTAGAATGCTTCCCCATCAGCCAAAGCTGGTGAATGAATCATTGTTTTGTTCCCTGAGAAGAAAGAACCCAAAATATCAAGGACAGAAAACACCAAGTCTTTGGTAATTAGCTGGTAGTATGAGTAAATAAAGTGACCTCTATTTCCATTTCTTCCCCCCCCCCCCAACCTTCTGTGTTCTTCATTTGGAAAGCAGTGTCTTATAGAAATCTTAGATTCTGTGAGTCTGTGACAATCAGAAACATCACTTGAACTTGAGAGTCTGTATTGGTGCATCATGCCTTCAGCAAATCACTCCAATATTCAGGCAACTACTTCTGAAAGGTACATTATGTGATGTGATGATGACAAATTCATGGGGATTCATCTGCCTTGGTTGGATACTGAGTTAAGTCTGGTGTTGCTTCAAGTGATACATTTTAGAAGCCCATTGTCTTGCAAATGTATGTATTTTTACTTTAGGACTTTTTCTTCCACAAATGGTGAATAAGATAAAATTCAGGGAGGAACAAAAAAGGATTAAATCTTTGTGACTTTGCAAATGCCTTAGATTCTCATGTGTAACACTGAAAAGACAACAAAAGCAACAACAACAACAAAGAAATGGATAAAATAGACTTTAAGATAAAACAGACAAACAACAAAAGCATTATATATCAGAGAACACTACAGGATGTGAAAGGAACTTACAGAATGGAGGAAATCATCTTTCTTCAAGGTATAGTATACAGAATATATAAAGCATTTTTTATAACTCAAATAGACAATGCAATTTAAAATTTGTCAAAGCACTTGGAAGAAACAAGTCTAAAGCATATCCAAGAATGGCCAGCCAGCAAGCACATAACTAGATATCAACACATATAGCCATTAGGAAATGCAAATCAAGCCTGAGCAGAAGCGGGCTATCACTGGGCAACAATGGAATGAATGGCTATATTTTTCAAAGGAAAATTATTGTACTGGAACCTTCTATATTTATTGCACATGAGCTTACAAAAATGTTTGTTACTGTAGAGTAAGTGTTTGGAAATTCTTCAAAATACTTGGAGGACAAACAGAATTATGTGTTCATGATCTACTTGGTCCCCATCATTCAAATTGCCCCATGTCATGCCTCAGGGCTCCATCAAGGCCATGAGTTTAGGGTTGTGTATTTGCTTTGGTAGCATATGCCATTTGAGACATCAATAAACTTTTTGGAACTTGGATGTGGTTCTTATTTGTATTGGTTTTTTTTTTACTCCAAAAGCCCATATTCTCATCATAAAACTGACTGACACATTTGGTTTTCACTGTTGACCCTCAGTTTCTTCTTGTCCTTCTTTAGGACAGCAGTTAAACTGACCATCAGCTTTCATTTATCAGTATCCTTCCTTCTTTACCTTCTGGGGACTGGATCATTACACTTGTAGAAGTTGTCCCTCACATGTCTCTTTTCTCTATTACAATGGTTATATTACCCAATAAAGCAGTTGAGAGTTTAAATTTTAACTAATCTTATTTTTAAGTGTACTCACCATTAACCAAAGAAACACCATTTCTTCTAAAGCATTGTATAAATCTACTGTGCTTCCAGTGACTAATTGTAGCATTTTTCCTTCCTTTTTGTTGTTCTTGTGATTGTTGTTGTTGTCTGAAGGGATTTGAACAGACTTATTTTTCCTTTACATTTGAATCTATTGTTCATTTCAAGTCAATAGGAAATTAAATTGTTAAAGTGGTTCAACTCAGATTGTTAAGGATTTCAAATTAGTTGCTGGAGTACTGAGTACACTTGCTTTTTAAAATTGCAAAATTTGGACATTTATTTGGAACTCTGCTTTTCTGAAATATTTTCAATGAGGGGGGGAAATCAGAAGATTTAAGAGAGCTCTCATTCATCCACTCATTTAGTATACATTTATTGAACTCTTATATGTGTTATAGATGTAAAGAAAATGAGGTGCCTGTTCTCATGGGGCTTCCACTTAAGGCAAGGAGGCACTAAATGTGTGCAGAACACAACTGTCCTTCTGTAGATTGAGAGTCTGTATATCTGTAGGTTCAACTGATCACAGAAATTATTAAACAAAAATCAAATACATCTGAACTAAATGTGCAAACTTTCCTTGCTATTATTCTTTGTGTCATATGGCACAGTATCTCCTCACATAGCATTTGATACATAAGTAATGCGGAGATGATTTACATTGTATGGAGAGACGTGCATAGGTTATATGCAAATATGACCATTTAATGAGACATTAAACATATGAAGATTTGTTCCCACAAATCTTCCTGGGGCAATTTCCCATGGAATCCGTAGGATGGCTATTGTGTATTTTGAGGTAAATGTTCATGAGTACTAAAGAAGAGAAATCAAAACAAGTAGAATATAGGAGGAGCAAGGACAGGGAACTTACAATTTTCTCTAAGCTCTGATGGGAAGGAAAGGCTAATACAGAATAAACAAGAGGAATCCTGTAGCTGAAGGAGAGAGTGATAACCTAGTCCTGTTAAGAAACCATCAAGCACTAGCAAGGAAAGAAAGCATCTTAAATCTATCTAGAGAACCAGGAGTGAAAGGACTGGGTGACATAAGGTTAAAAAGCAGGGTCAGGAAGAAGCTCATAGAAGGAAATTCTCATCAAATGCAAGGGCTCTTTCTGTGTTGGCAGGGAAGCTATTGAGGAATGCTGTGGCCTGGCTTCTAGCTTAATGTATACTGGGCAGGGGATATATTAGGTAGCTCAGAAGTAGAGTGACTGCCTAGTATTCATAAGGCCTGAGGTTCAATCCCTTCTACGTGTGTGCATGTATGTGTATATATGTGTGTGAAAGAGAGACAGAGAGAGACAGAGAGACAGAATAGGGCTATAGAAAAACCTAAACATTTCTTCTGTATAGTGGAAGTTGGAAACCATGGTTCGTTCAGAGGAGCCAGACTTCCTCTGAGACCCACAGCATCCTATGCATCTTCATAGCTAAATCCCATAATTCCTTGACTGACATCCATAGTATAAAATGGACTGACATCCTAATACAATAACTCTACGGCTGACAGTGGTCCCTTTCCTGAAATGATAGGCCTGAAGTCCCTCTTACTTTTCAATTTTTGGACATGTCACGTGTGACATAATCAAGTGCACAGTCTTCTGTCATCAGAACCACTGATTGGATTGACATGAGGAAAGAAAGCAAGTGTAGAACGGCTTCTGGTGTGAGAGAAGCTGCTGGGTATTAATTATCGCCAGGCTACTTTGAATTCATGGATTTTTCCCCCCTTCAGTTTGAATAATGAAGCTTTCTTTCTATATCCATCATAAGGATTTTTATTATGCCTTCCTCAAAATTTCCCATTAGCCTATAAAATTCAAATCAGTTCTGACATTTTGAGCTGTCTTTTAAAGACTGGATCTGAAGGCGCTTAAATAAAGAATCGACTTCAAAGAATAGAACAGCTACACAGAAGGTAGATGGAAGATTGGGAGAAGTTAGGCAGTGTATACAAAATAACATACTGATGTTCTCATGAGCAGTGGAGACTGAAATTAACAATAACAGATTATATATTTCAAAACAGTAAAGATAGGCTGCTTTTAACATGGACTAATTTCCTTAACATAATTATCAGGCTTTTTGTATAATATGTTGAAATATCGTACTATACCCAAGAAATGGGTACAGTTATTTGAAAAAAATCTTTAAAAATCGAACCTGTTTTACAAAACAAATCCTCATCCCTGGGTTGTCTGAACTTTGGAAAGAATTAGACAGATCATAGAATGTTTTGAATTACTGTAATTCTACAGCCTGCTATACATGATTGCAAAAAGAGATTGTATGTTTCTTTCACTGAACAAAGCTGTGAACAAGTGAATGATCCCCTTGTTTCGGCTGTAGAATAAAAATAGGAAAAGGGATTTATTGAGCATACATTATGTGCTAGTCACTAATTTAAGAATTCTACATACATCAAATTTAATCTTCACAATTACAAGTATATTCTCTCATGACCATCACTTTTGACCAATGTAGAAATGAGTCTCATAAAAGCTAGAAGACTCGTGGGAAATAATTGTGAGAGAGTTTCTTGATTAGTGATTGATGTAAAAGAGCCCAGCTCACTATGGGCGGTGCCAGCTCTAGGCAAGCAGTCCTGAGTTACCCAAGAAAGCGGACTGAGCAAGTCAGAAGGAGCAAAGCCAGTAAGCAGCATCCCTCCGTGGTTTCTACTTCAGTTCCTGCCTCCAGGTTTCCCTCCTTGACTTCCTTCCCTGGCTGCCTTTAATGATAGACTATGATGTGGAAGTGTAAGATCAAATAAACCTTTTTCTTCACAAGTTGCTTTTTGTCATGTGTGATATTTTATTGCAGCAATAGAAACCCTAACTAAGACAGCAATGCAACCAGAACATAGCCATGTCAATGTCATGAAGTGTGCCAGAGCTAGCATGCAATAGAGTCCACAGCCTTGAAAAGGACCAGTTCTGAACCAGCCGCAAGCAGTTGAGCAGACCGGCTTTCTAATCTTCATCACAAACCATGAATCTGATAAAGGAATGACAGAGTATTTTACAATAAAAAAGAAGACCTCTCCTTTGATCTCTGTCTACCTCTGTTCTCATACCCCAGCCTAATAATTTTTCATCTTTCCTTAAAGTATTTTAATGGTCACTAAGCTGCTAAGTGGATACTTGAACCCTTTAAAATGTGACACTGCATTCTAAGCTCCCATTGGGTTCTGTTTTACAGTTTATTGAGCCTGTGCAACCCTAACTAGAACTTAAGTGAGTTCTGGTCACTCACAGTAGCTATTTGGGGTCAGTTGATCAAGCATTCTGATGAAATGTCCCCAAACAAGACTTCAGGCCAACATGAGAATACTTTTTCATGGAACCCAATAGGCAGGGCTTATATTTGCATTGCAAAGCCACAAGTGAGATTTCCTCGTAGGCCTCACTGCTTTTCTCCTTTGATCACTTAATAACTTCCGTTTCTATTCGGATTGATCAAAGAACAAGCAAACAGCAAAACAGATGCTTACTGTCCCTTAAGCCATGTGTCCCTACAGCCAGAAGAGGGCGCTCACGATATATTTTATTAATGCAGTAGGCAGCTGCTCAAGGGTGGGAAACTTCAGCAATATTTTCCATTCTGGGTCTCTTTCCTCTGGGTAATATGAAAAATCCAAACTTTAAGGCAGTGTGTAACATGCTACTCTGGGCGAGAGCCGAGAACCTCGGCCCCTCTTTAGGCACCAAGCAGAGCTCCATGCTGAAAAGCAATGGAGGGCTGAAATATGATTAGAATACCTGTTTTCAAGGGGCATTAAGGGAGTGGTGCGGGTGGGGTGGCGGGAGTGGTGCCGGTGGAGGTTTGTAAATTGAACATAACAGTGTTTTTGTATGTTCTTGGACACTCCACATATCACCATGAGGAGCAGGCTTCCCAACACTTTCTGGTATCGTTCACTGTGACCCCCAGATACGAATTTGAACAGTATATATACTTAGCAAGCTTGTCTTCTCCTACTAGTCTTCCCTCCTTTCCTAAAACCCTTCACAGTGATCATGTTACTAACTGTGCACTCTGAAAGTCAATGTACATTCCACAATGGGAGTACATGCCGAAGAAAAAGTGCTGTGCTCCATGGTAAATGTTCTTTTGTCCTTGTCTTTGTGACTAGAATCAGTTATTCTCCAGGTAGTTTGGTCTATTGGCTCCAGAAAAGGTACAATGAATTGAGTTTCACTTAAAACACCTTCCACTCTGGCTTGGGGATATGATTTGGGGCGAGTCTTCTAATTTTTAGTTCGGTTTTTCTCTACAGTCTAGATACTGAGTCTGTCCGGGTCGTAAGCATCCCAGCAGCTGTGTTTGACTCAGTGTTTGCCTCAGCAGCCTGGCTCTGGCCAGTGACTCCCTCCAGAGGTATCTATCTGGGCTGTGCTGCTGAGGCTAACATTGCCCAGATCGGTCTGGTTTGTAAAAGTCAAACTTCCCCCTCATTCTAAACCTGAAATCTAAATTCGCTGAACACATCAAATTCCCTCTGTCATATAAATTCCCTTTCATCTTGTGGAGCTCCATCCTCCTTGTATGGCATGGATGTTGCCATGTCTTGTTTATTATTTTGCTTTCTTTTGTGTTTGCTATGTGCACATGTACACACGTGCATACATGTGTATTCATGAGGCCAGGTGTCAATACCAGATCTTCTTCCATCACGCACAACCTTGTTTTTTGAGACTGGGTCTCTCACTAAACCTGCAGCTCATTGCTTGGCTAGACTAGCTGTCCATCAAGCCCCTTGGCTTTTATCTCCCCTCTTTCTCTGGAATTACATGCATATCCCACATACCTTGGCTTTTTATATGAAGTCTGTTCCTAGCCCTGTGCCCACGTATTCCCCCCCCCCCACCCAACCTGCATGCCAGAGTAATGCTGATCATGTAGGATAGGATCCACGGTGCCTTGTGGAAGGAGGAGTAGATTCACAAAGCAGTTTACTAGGCACATGAGGCTCTGGCCTTCCCAAAGGATATGTAAGCACTTAACAATCACCTTAAGCAGAAAACTCTTCCTGCTAGCATAACTACCATGTTAGTAACCCCTCTACCATAATTGTTTAAGTAACCCCGGTAAAAGTCACTTCATCAAAAAGCTACACTTGAGTAGAGGCATTTCTTTGGTCTGGTAATGCCTTCCCTAGTGTGATGGTTTTGCATATACTAGGCCCAGGGAGTGGCACTATTAGGAGGTGTGACCTTGTTGGAGTAGGTGTGTCACTGTGGGTGTGGGCTTTAAGATCCTCATCCTAACAGTCTGGAAGCCAGTATTCTGCTAGCAGTCTTCAGATGAAGATGTAGAACTTTCAGCTATACCTGTACCATGACTGCCTAGATGCTGATGATGGACTGAACCTCTGAACCTGTAAGCCAGCCCAAACTGAATGTTGTCCTTTATAAGACTTGCTGTGGTCATGGTATCTGTTCACAGCAGTAAAACCCTAATTAAGACACCTATGTAGAGTGAACAAAGACTCCTCAAAAATAAGACAGCACTTCTGCATGCTCCCCCCTCCATTCAGAATGCTAACTCCAAAAGTAATAGGGGAAAAGGCAACTTTTAAAAAGTTAACTTCAGCAACAGTTGACACTGAGTTGTATCTTAGGAAGAAATTTGTTTGTTTGTTTGTTTGTTTTGGTTTGGTTTTTTGGTTTTTTGAGACAGGGTTTCTCTGTGTCACCCTCAGTGTCCTGGAACTCATTCTGTAGACCAGGCTGGCCTCGAACTCAGAAATTCACCTGTCTCTACTCCCAAGTCCTGGGCATGAGCCACCACTGCCCACTGAGGAAGAAATATTATTTGGTTCTTAAACAATATTTGGGGCTAGCAAGAAGGCTCAGAGAGAACAGGTGCTTGTCATCAAGCCTGACAATCTGAGTTCAATCTCCAGGATCCAACTCTTCCAAGTTGTTCTCTGAACTATACAAGAGCTCTGTGGCATGCACATGCATACATACTTGCACACAAAGCAAGTACAATTTAATATTAATTTTTTTAAAGAAATAATACTTTCAGTACCACTGGTATACTAAAAGTGTATCTTCAATAATATTTGCGTATCTATTGCGTATGTGTTTTATATATATAGATATATATGTAAAACTTTTGACTTAAATATAAACTTTATTGCAATCATGTTATTTTCAATTATCATTAATGGAGGCATACATTACTTACAATGTACTAGTGAACTAACTAAATCTCAAGTTTCTAGCTAGACTTTATAGTTTAATTGCTTTATATGGCATAACATCATTTTTATAGCACCATTACAAGCAATTAAGTCTGAGTGCATTTACAAAGGACAGGCAAGTGTGTGTGACCCTTGTCCTCAGAAAAAGTGCCAGAATGTGGTGTGATACTTTTGGCCACTCAGTCTGACTCATTACAATGAGCATTTGCAAGTAAAGCTAGTTTGGGCAAAAGGGTACACTGTGTGACACACCCCATCTTCCATGGTGAAATGGATTGTTTGTTTATTTGTTTTTAATTTTTGTTTTCTTTTCAGCAGGAGGGAATCCCCTCTGCAAGGGCAGAGGGGAAACTTGAAGGGACAGAGAGAGGACTAGTATCGGCATGCGTGATGTAAAATTCACAGAGTCAGTAAAAAAACAATTTAAGAAAAAGCAATACAGTGGATTTAAATTGACCATGACAGCTCCACCAGGAGGTAACCGAAGGCTTTGGCGATTCTTTTGCTGAAGAAGGAGAATGCAGGAGTCCTGCGAGAGCTGGCAGTGACTAAGACGGGTTCTCCCATCCTTTGGCTAGTAGCACCTCAGATCAGCTGCTTCATAATCGATTGTCCCAGTGAAACTTAACAAAACTAAACACAGTAGGGCCTGACACCACCTGAAGTATAAGAACAGGAGGCACACATTGCAGAGAACTGAATTCTGGCTATTTTGTCTTCGAGCTTTGCAGCGATCAGCATTTGTGTGCCTGTTATTAAGTTCGCTCTTCTCAACAAATCCTAGACATTGAATGAAGACACTGGCATATTGTGTGGATGCTGACAATAGGAGATGTTAATGGAAGTATCAGAAACATACAATTTGTATTTTTTAACAGTGCAAGACAATAATACCAAGGGCAGACTGGATGCTGTGGCTATGTGACCAGGGCTTTTCAAATATTGCTTCATTCAATCATTAAACAACCCTAAGAGATAGTGGCTGTCCATGTTACACGAGGACCGATAAGAAAGAAAAAGCTCCAGTAGAGTCTAATGAATGATCCAAAGGCTTTCTCAGGAAGATAATGAAAAAATAGTGTCACAGTGGAATTTGGAAACATTATGTAGCAGGCACTGAGTGATAAGCATTAGGTTTCCTTCTTTATTCTGTGACTTTATTAGACACATGGTAACCCAAAGGATGATCTTAGTAGGACTATTTCAGTTGCAATGTATCAGGGTGAAAGAGAGAGAGAGAGGGAGGGAGGGAGGGAAGGGGAGAGGGAGAGGGGGAGAGAGAGAGAGA
>NW_022196913.1:92856440-92871410 GCF_008632895.1 Mastomys coucha
GAGGGGGAGAGGGAGGAGGAGGGGGAGGGAGGGAGAGGGACAGAGAGAGAAAGAGAGAGAGAGAGAGAAAGAGAGAGAGAGAGAGAGAGAGAGACAGAGGAGAAACAGGTCAGCAGCAAGTTGTGCAACCATTCAGACTAGAGGGGGTGATGGTTAAAGATTGAGAGTAGGCAAGGGCAGGAAGGATTCTTATGATGCTTGGCTATGAGCTATGTGCTAGCCAAGAAGGGCTTAAGGTCGAAAGACTTGAACAATGACTCAAAGGAAATGGAAGCTGAATAGCAGGTACCAAAATCACAGGTAATAGAAACACCACCTGGTGGGGTAACCAGAGCTCACAAAATCTATAAGGTTGAAGTATCCAGACACAAACTGGTGATAAGGAGATGAAGAGCGTCATTCCTGCCTTGGTTTGATGAATGGACACTATACACATGCTCAAATGTCACACCATATCCAACAAATGAGCACTTAAAACCTGTGGTTGAAAGTGGAGACATCTCTTCCCCTGTTTTGGTCACAACACGCTGTCCACAGGCATCTCGGCTTCACATTCTACCCAATACATGCATGTAATTAAATCATCTTCAAAAACTCTTCTGAAGGCCCACAGAACTAAGGATTAACAATGATAATGTAGGAGAGGAAACAAATCACATTGATTATCTAAAATATTTTGTAATTCAACATGTGAAAGAGATTAAACCCTACTTTTTGTTATGGATGTGGATCTCTGTATATAGAAAAACAAACTGAAAATCTTCACTTCTAAAATTCTGATTGGCAAATATTACAGATATTTCCACAATTCTAGGCACAAGGTAGGCTTATTTTTGCTAAAAAAAATAAAAAATAAAAATAAATAAATAAATCTCACTCATCCTGAGCAATAACTACCCATTTGAATTATAAAAATTAAAACATCATTTCCTAGAATTAATGATCTGATAAAAACACATTGAATGTTTTTTGAAGACTTATATGTGTGAGGTCTGTGTATGTGTGTATAGCACATGAATAGGTACATTTGTTCCATTTTTCAACCCATGTTTCATGAAGGAAATGATGGGTCTCAGAAATGAAGATATGAACTCCCTGACCTTTACTCACACATCTTAAATCTAGTAAAAGAAATTGAACATTATAAACCATGATATAATAGGATCATAAATACAGTTTTGTGGGTATGTGGAGGAGGTCCTGCATATTGATCTAGAACTTACTGAAGGATGGTTTGTTTTTAATTAACTGGGCATAATCAGAAAAAAAATCTTCCTGGAGGAACAGATGTCTAAGCTGAATATGAATCACAAATGTACATTAATTAAGTCTTTGAGAGGATAAAGTAGCTTTAGAAAATGAGATTGACAGCTGTAAAGGAAGGAGGAAAGTGAGGTTTGACTTTGGAGAACTATAAATAGCCACCATGATCACACTACACAGTGGGAACCCAAAAGAGAATTTAGGAGCATGGTAGCTTGAAGCCTAGTGACTTATCTTTGTGAGAACTGTGGCCTCAATCCTGAGGGGCAGGACCTCACACATGGAGGCAGGGTGCTGGTCTCCTCACATCTTGTGAAAGACAGTAGCAGCACTGGCAAGAATGGATTGTAGAGAGGTCACTGAGCACAGGGAAGGGAGTTTGAAGGCTACTAAGTGACATGGGTAGGTGAAGAAGCTATGAGTCAAGAAAATGGTAAAGGAAATGATGGAGAAGTGTAAAGGAAAGACAAATTGAGTATAACTGATAGGCCTGAATTCAGGAGTCTCTCTTTAGTAAATGGATGGTTAGTTATTCTTAAGTAGCAGTGCACAAACACACATCTATCTCTCTGTCATGTCTGTTTTACTGTCTGTGTCTGATTCTGTGTTTCTATGTCTATGTCTGGGGGTGGAGGATCAGAGGGTATAAGGGCAAAAGGAAGGGGAATATAATAACTTTCATTTAAAATCATTAGTCTGGCTGAAGGACTAGTTTTATTTGTTTGAGTCAGATCAGAGCTACGAGCTGGAGAGGTGAATAGGTGAGTGACAGAAATGCCTAGAAAGAGGCCCTTGGTTTGATTTCAAGTGTTTTCAAAGGGCCCATATGTTGAAGATTTAGCCCTCATCCTGAGGTGCTTTTGGCGGCTGATAAAATAAGGGGTAGAATGAAAGAATTTGTAGTCACTAGGGACATGGCCTTGAAGGGAGTTTTGGGACCTTAGTCCTCACCACTTGCTGCCCAGCCTATCAAGTACTGCCACCCAGGAGTGTATACCACAGCTGCAAAAAGGAACAAGTCAACAAAACCCAACTATTAGCCAAAAACTTCTCAAATTATGAACCAAAAGTAATTCTTTTTAAGGAGGTAATCTCAGGTATTTTGTTCAAGCAATAGAAAGCTGATAAACTCAGTAGGCCATCCATGAACTCATCCAATGAAAACATGCAGAATAGCAAGGAGAGGGAAAGCAGGCCAATAAAAATAAAGAAAGACCATGCACAGAGAGTTGATATCCCTTGAGTAAAATCAGTAAAGAAAGAGCTAGAGAGACCACTCAGCCCACCAAATGCTGGAGCATCATTCACAGACTGATGTGAGCCAATTAGTGAAAAGCTGGAGAACAAGATGAGAACACGGGCAGTGTGGCAGGAGGGATAGGACCGTTAATTTCCAGCACCATCAAGTCACACAGAGGGAAAAGGCAAGGTACTGAATTCTACATACCTTGAAATAATAGCAAAAAACAACTATGTATTCAATAGCATCACAGGTTCTATCCCTCTTTTCTTACTTTACCTAGTGTAATGTCAGTTAACTGGGGGTATGCATGGCCCATAGATTTTTACCCAATGTTACAAAATCCTAAAAGCTCTTCAAATATTTATTTCAAAACTCCAATATAACCTGAACTAAAAGCTCTTTGAAACCTTTCTGTCTCAATGCAAGCAACTACATATCTTACTGGGGAACTAATGTGTACATAAATACATACACACACGCATACACACATGCACACACACATACATGCATACATACATACATACATATATACACATATATATATGAATAAGATGCTCATATGTAACACATTATCTTTTTAGCATACAAACAAAATTTCAGTTTCAAAAAGGCATATTATTTTAAGAACTCTACATTAGAGTAAGAGCATGTCAAATTAGACTGTTTCTTTTTCCCAGTGATGCTGTAATTGTGTGTATGGAAATGTTTCAGTGTGGGTGTATGCTGCTTGTATGGAGGTGTTCAGGGAGGCCAGAGATAGTGTTGCATATCAGCAACTGGAGGCACAAGCAGATGTGAGCTGCCTCGCATGGGTACCGGGAATCAAACTCAGATTCTCTGGAAGAGCAGAGTGCTCTTAAGCACAACGCCATCTCTCAGGCTCCAAATTGCTATATTTCTAACACCTCAGAAAAGACACTGTATATGTTTTTTCTTTCTGGATTAAGCACTACTGATGGAAGCCATATATAATATTTATTTTGAGTGTGAGAAGACTTCTGGCAGAATCCAAGTTACTGCACCAAACAACAGTCTATTTGTTCCTCTCTATGGCAACTCACCACTGCTCCAGTGTGTTCATTCCACAGAGCCCCAAGGAACCTGGAGGGTGCTCCTCAGCTCGTGAAGATGTCCTGTCCTGAAGTTGACCTCATTCCCCTGAGCATCTTGCTTGCTTCCTTCACTTTATAGCCCAGGGGCTGCTGGCTCCCTTTTCTGCCCTGCACCTGGGTCTGCTTCCGTTTTCTTTTCCATGAAATCCTAGGCCAGGAGAATCTTCCCTCTCTGCTTTGGCAAGCTGGGGATCATTACCATTTCAGAGCCAGGGGGAAAAACTTGGAGGGAACACTGAGTTCAAGCCCTTCCTTTTAGAAATGAGGATACTGAGGCGCAGGGAAGTGAAAGGACTTGGCAGTGTGGACTAGGTAATTTATGACAAAATGGGGACTTTGATCCAAATTGTAGTCCCACTTTCTCCATCAAGATTCAAATGTCAGATGAATGTGTGCAGTATGGCCATTTATATAACTCTTTACTTATCTATGACTATTTAAGCTTGCTTGTTTTCATTAAATGTTGTTGGATAGCTTTCACTCAGTATTTACTGTCCCTTCTTGTAAAAACAGTGCCTCTAGTTACCTAACTAATGCTCCTTTTCCATCTCCATCCTGCTGCGTGTAGCAAGGCTCAGTCAATCCACCAGTTCCCTGTGTAGAACACAGCTGAGGACAGGCCAGTCCGAGAACCATAAGCTTTCAGCATAGTTCTTGGATTAGGACTATCCTCTGGCCTAGCCTAATACCTAGTGATTCTCAAATACAGAGATACTAGCAAAAGCATGTCCTTGGAGTGCCCCACTGGAACCTGGTAGGATCTATCAAGTTACTTTAACCATGTTGCCTTTGCATGAAGGCATTCACCAATGCTCTTAGCATCTCTAAATTTGAGACTTTTGTTTGAACTTCTGTGTCTCTTATACCTACATTTCCTCTTACCTGTGAGCTTCGGCGTCACATAGACCAATAAAGATCTTCTTTTTCACAAACACAGTCTTTTAACCACAAGGTCTTTAACCAATGAAATGACCTCCTACACAGGTCTATTCAGATCATGTCAGTGCGATTGCAGTCATGGCTTGGCTGTCTTTTTAAACAGGACAGATACTTTAGAAATCTCTGAGGTTTGGCACCCTAACATTGAAACAAAATGAAGAAATAAAGTGGGTAAACTGTGTCACCGTGATGTGTTCCAATTTACAAAAGAGACACTCATTGGTTGTGAGATCAAGGCTGTCTTCTTGTGCTGTGGACCTGTGGCATCTCTTTGGTTAATTTAAGAGCTACACAAGCATCGTGAATCATTATGCTGCCAACTGACTAGGTTTTCTCATTTATTTGTATTTATGAAATCATAATTTCCTGCTTCTAAGATGAAAAAGTTAAAAGGGGCTTTTAAAGTTAAATAGGATTTTTTTTCTTGTTTAAATAAATAAGTCCCAAGAGATTTCTTAAACTTCAGACCACTGTAAAAGAATAACATGGTAATGAGTTAAATGCAGATGAGTCAGAAGCACCAGACTCTTTGCCCTCAGCTCCACATGAGTTTATAAATCAAAGGGAGAGCTTTGATTTGTGAAAGGACTCTGGGGAAAAACTGAATATCTAACATGTCCATCTACACACATCCGGGCACTTAGCTGAATAATTACCTGACTTGCAGCTGGAAAGCACCTTCTCAGGACCTCCAAAGTGTAGGGGGAACTGTGCAGGAAGGTCTGAGTTCTGTAAATTCTCTCAGGTGCCAAGGTTCAGATGAGACAAACCATAGGCTGCCAGACCATTTCCGTTTTAGGAGAAAAGAATAAGGGATTTCTGAATCCTGTGAAAGGGGAAGAGGAAGAAGGATTTAAGGAGCCAGAGGGGTCAAACACACCATAAGGAAACTCATATAATTAACTCACCTGAGCTCATAGGGGCTCATAGGAAATTCTCAGAGCCCATATGGGTTTGACCTAGACATTGTGAGTATAGGTTTTGGTTGTGTAGTTTGGTCTTCTTGTGGAACATGTAACAGAAGGAGTGGGGCTGTCTCTGACTCTTTTTGCCTCCTTATAGAAGCATTTTTTTCCTAATGAATTGTTTTGTCTAGCCTTGAGATGAGAGGAGGTTCCTAGTCTTACTGAACTTGCTATGCCATATTTGGTTGGTGTCCCTGAGAGGCCTGCCTTTTTCTAAAGGGAAATGGAGGAGGAGTGGGTCTGGAGAAGGAAGATGGGAGCAGGAGCGGGGAGAAGATAGAGGAGGGAAAATTGCACTTGGGATGTAATATATGATAGAAGAATTAATTAATTAATTAATTAATAGGTAGATAAAACAAAGAGTGACTGATGGACCATCATCTATTAAAAATAAACCTCACTTCTTTTGTTAAGTTTCTGAATTATCCAACTGATTACTTCTACTTTTTTTTTCTGGATTTTTAAATTATTTACTGACTAAAATTTCTTTGACTGTGACTCTAACTGAGATTCCTAACAAGCAGGATTCCTGTAGACAGGCAGGATTCTCCTTGGAGAGATAAGGACAACAACCTTCCCTTCTACCCAAAAGCTTTCCGCCCAAAATGTGTCCTGCCTATAAGATGTGCAAGCACAAAGATGGAGCAGAGACTGAGGGAATAACCAACCAATGAATGCCACAAATTGAGACCCATCCCATGGGCAAGAACCAATCCCTGACACTATTAATGATACTCTGTTGTGCTTACAGACAGGAGCCTACCATAACTGTCCTCTAAGAGGCTCCACCCAGCAGCCAATAGGAAGAGATGCAGAGACTCATACCCAAAAATTCTATGGAGCTTGGGGAGTCTTACAGAAGCATTGGGAAAAATATTGAGGGACCCAAAGAGGACAATGACTCCACAGGAAAATCAACAGAGGCAATTAACGTGGACTCTACAGGGCTCCAAGAGACTGAAGGACCAACCAAAGAGCAAGCCCAGGCTGGACCTAGGCTGCCTGAACAGATGTAGCAAATGAGCAGCTTGGTCTTCATGTGGGTTTCCCAACAAGTAGCACAGGGGCTGTCCCTGAGCCTGCTGCCTGCCTGTAGATCCCTCGACCCTAAATGGACAGTCTTGTCTAGCCTCAAGGGGAGAAGATGTATCTAGTCCTGCAACAACTTGATAGGGAGATTTTCCCCTTCTCAAAAGAGAAGGGAAAGGTCTAAAAGGGATTAATGAAGGGTACTGGGAGGAGAGGAAGGGCTGATGTTTGGTTGCAAAATGAATAAATAAATAAATTTAGTAAAAAAATTCTTTGGCAATTTTATACATGCATACAATGTATTCTGATCATTTTATTCTTCCTAGCCTTGCTTATCTCTCTCCCATCCCTGTTAATTCCTCGACACTATTCACTTTCCCAGATACATGACTTGACTTTGTCTTACAACTCACTGATTTGACCAGGACTATCTCTGAGACTGTCTCAGAACTCTACCCATTGACATTTCGTGGGGTCATGAAGAGAATGACTCCCCTTCTCCCTAGATCTATCAGTAGAAATAGTTCTTTAATGAGAGCTCAGTGCCTCATGAGCTGCTTCTTCGTCCTCATCTTACTCCTGATCTGTCCAATCTTGGCCAGTTCCAGCACACACATCTATCTGTAGCTGCTCTGAGCTCATGATTGCAGCATATCCATCTTACCCAGAAGATGGCCCTCCATAACCCTTCTCCCTATCTTCAGACTCTTACATTCTCTCCTCTGCCCCTTCCACATATTCCTGGAGCTTTAGAGAGGATGGCAAAAATGTCTTCCTTGAGACTGAGCACTCATCCATCACATATTCCCAGCATCTTTTATATCCATAAGTCCCAGCAATTACCACTACTCACTGAGAAGAGAGGCCTCTCTGATTAAGCCTGGGAATCTAAGCATAAGTGTTTATCTGTTACTTCTCTGATTCTACTTACTTATTCTTATTTACTTACATCATATCCCTTACCATAGCTTGAACTTGTCAAACTCTTCATACCTCATGGCCTTTACACAAGCCTTCCTTGCTTTTAGAAAGCTCTTTTGATGACTGGAAACTTACCTATAATAGAATATTCTCAATGAGCTCTTCCTTGATACTCCAATATCCTGTAGTTTATACCTTATTATTCTATCTTATAACACAGCAACCTGCTAAACTCCTTTACACCTCTTTAATGATCGCACATATCTCACTTATTTACTTTTGTCTATTACCCCCCTTTATTCAAGGGCCAGAACTGGTTTTGTGTTTACTGAGCTATCTCCAGCACCTTGACTAGTGCCTGTTGAATAAACAGCACTTGAAAGGATAGGAAGAATATATGGAAGAGTGGCAGAATGAATAATGCAACCACATAAATATGCTCAGCTATGTTGCCTGAGTTCATTGCACTCTGCATGTATCCCTCATATTGTTTTAACATCCCACATTATGATTACCTATTTTAAAACTGTCTATTACTTTATTTATGTATTTATTGTGGGTGGGTGTGCATGCCGTAGTGCCCAAGTGGAGGACAATGGACAGCCTTGTAGAGTTGATTCTCTTCTTGCGTGATGATGTTATATTTCTGTAATATATGACCACAGACACCTAACACACAGTGGCGTATAGTTGTACAGCAGCAGTATCTCACTGTACCTCTAATATATAGCAACAATTTATAGAGATTTAAAAAGCACATGGGTAAGTAGAGATCAGTGAAATAAGGAATAAATAAAATATATTTTCTAAGCAAATGCATCACTGGTATAATTCCATTTTCACACCCTTTAAGGTAACCAGTTCCAAACCCACTTACATATTTTAATCACTACATTTCAATATAAGATATCAGAAAAAAAATAATTTATATTTTGACCAGGGTTATTAGTTGATTTTTATACAAAGTTGATTTGGTTGTCCTGAATTTAAAAACAGAAGCAAACAAAGAAACAAAAACTTTACTTCTATAGAGAGTTCTTTAATTCCTTCACATTTTGCTCTCATTGAGAGAAATGTTAAGTTTGTGTTTAAAAGGAAGGATTTTCTTTAGAATTATTAAGTTGAAATAGCTACTGTCTGGCTAAAACAAAACAAAAGCAGAATCCTTGATGCACAGAGCTCTAAAACGGGTTCCATATGGCCAACGGATCTGCAAATAGCAAAAGTAGCCTATCCACATATGAAACCGGAGAAATGCTTATTCAAGTCATCAATCTGGATGGCTTCTATAGACCAGCTCCTTTAGTCCACATTGTTGAGAGAAAGATTCCATAGCTAGGAAAAAACAAGTGTCTTCCTTGAGGACTATATTTATCAATTTTTTATCATCTTTAACATTTAAAAAATATTGACTGTATTCACAAGTATTAAATTATGGCAGGTTACTAGGGATTTTTCAGCATAGTTTGATCCAACTGCTGCCTTTGAAGCAGAGTCTCAACTGTAATGTACTTTGCCAAATATATTTTGGTTGTCTCCTTGAGAACAAGAACAAATGGGCTGCCAACATGGGTTGTAAGCCACTTGCAGGGTAGAGGAGCTGGCTGCAGGCAGAGTGACCAGCAAACCAGTGAGCTATTTACAGCCCTCATTCAGCTGTATCTAGGAGTCAAGCTAGAGCCAGGACTTCTCTCTGTGACTTCCCAGTCATCCAGCTCCATACTATCAACCTGTCAGTGAGGGTAGGAGGGGTGGGAGAGTAAAGTCTCAAAAAAGGGAGAGTGAGTTGGACTCACAGAAAAGGTGTGAAAATGGAGGTCAGAAGACAGACTCCACAGAGGTTCTTGCAGCCTGTCTGTTATAAGTGTTGGATGAGTTACCCAAGCTCGGGCTCAATATTTTATCCCTTCATAAAAATAAGCCCTACAGTATTTGTCCACAGTGCCAAGTCAAATTACCACAATTCATCATCATAAAATACTTTGCATTCCTTCATGAAAGCTGCCATAGAAAAGGTCAGGATACCAGCCTGGGCTGGTTTTGTTCTCAGGGAGTTCTTGGAGAATTTTAGGCTGATTGTTTTGAAGCCTCTTGTTTTCAGCTAACGATAGGTGTGTACGGCTCCAGTGACTTCACTTATGGACACTTGAGTGCATTGTGGCTAAGAATAGCAGTCTTCCTATATCCTGAGAGCAGGGTGTTGGTTAGAAGTAAACCAGGAGTGCCTCGCTGTTGAATATAAGTTAAATGGCAGTTGAAAGTGAACATTGTATTTTAAAGTTGGAAACAACTTGATTGAAATGTAGAAAAGGATAAGTATCATTAAGTGGAAAATCTAGAGCAGGTAAAGGGAAAACTGGCTTACATAGCATGAGGAATACTTACATAACAATAACAGAAAAACAGGCTTTCACTTGGAGAGTCTATGCCACTAGGGAGGGGTTGGAAACAAATAGGGAAGTGGAAAGTTATATAATTGTATTTTAATTTAAAAAGAAAAATATCAATTCATTTTTAAAAAGAAGTTAACCAAAATTTGTTGAGCAGGAAGTTCTCAGAATAAATACCAACAACTATTTGAAAAAAAAATGTTCAAAATCCTTATCAACTGAGAGTTCATCTAACCCAGTTTGAAATAGCTGCTATGAGAAAACAAACAAGAAACACTCAGTGACGATGCAGGGAAAGAGGAACCCTAAGACACAGCAAGTACAACCACTGTAGAAATCAGTATGGAAGGTCTCCAAAAAAAACCCTAAAAGCAGAGAGGACCAGAGAGATGGCTCAGCAGCTAGGAGTGCTCCTTGCTTTTGCAGAGGACCCCCAGTTCAATCTCTAGAACACACAAGGTGGCTCACAACTGTGTAACTACAGTTCCAGGAGATTTGGTGCCCTCTTCTGGCTCTGTGGATACCAGGCTGACATACACATTCACACAGGCAAAGCACACACACATATAAATAAATAAATAAACAAGCAAACAAACTTAAAAGAGCAATATGCTCCTGAAAAAAATCAAGACAAATTTAACCTAAAAATGGAACTGTTATATAATCTCTCTATACTACTCTCTAAATCTCTCTCCCTCTCCCCCACCTTGTGTGTGTATGGGGGTTCCACAGACATACCTGCACTTCTGTATTTATTGCTGCATGTTAACAATAGTGTAATTGCAGAATCTGCCTAGATTCCCACTAACAGGTCTATAGAATAAAAGGAGTGTGTTTTTTTTTTTTTTCAAAATAGTGTAGTGGTCTCTTTTTAACCGTTTAAAAATATAGAATTTAAACAAATGTCCAATTGTCCTGTTCTCAACTTGAACCATTTCCTTCAATACAATAGTGTTTATTCAGTTGTAAAGAAGAATTAAGCAATATCATTGGCATAAGAATGGATGGAACTGGAGATCATCATGACAAATGAAAGAAGACAAACTGAGAAAGACAAATAGCACATGTTCTCTGTCGTATGCAGTCTTCATGCATGTGCACACACACACATACACACAGAGAGAGGAGGCTCGCAGAGAGAAAGAGAGAGAGGAGAGAGAGAGAGAGAGAGAGAGAGAGAGAGGAATAAGAGAAGACTATACTTGAGGAGGACTAACTCAGGGTGACAGAAGATAGCATTAGAGAGAATGAGAAATAGAAATATGGCATTATTTTCTTCCATGCCACATGACATGGTTTGAATCAGAAATGTCTTTGAAAGGCTCATGAATTAAAGCTTGTCTCCCAGATGATGATATTACACTGAACCTTGTCTCAGTTAAAGTTACTATTACTGAGATCAAACACCATAACCAAATGCAGCTTGAAGAGGAAAGCGTTTATTTGGCTTGCACATCCACATCACTGTTCACCATCAAAGGAAGTCAGGACAAGAACTCAAGCAGGACAGAAACCCAGAGATAGACGCTGATGCTCACTGGTTTACTTCTTATGGCTTATTCAGCCTGCTTTCTTATGGAACCCAGGAACACCAGCCCAGGAACAGTACCACCCACAATAGACTGGGTCCTTTCCCATCAATCACTGAGAAAATGACCTACAGACTGGTCTGCAGCCTGTATTGTGAAGAACAACCTTCCTCTAGTTGTAGAAAGTGAGTATGTGAACTGTAACTGGAGGGTGTTCATGGGTGAATTGTCCCTAGCTCCATCTTGACATGCTCTCTCTGCTTCCTTGTCTTCCAGGAACTGAGGAGCTGCTGTCTTTGGCAGCTTCCTCCCAACATAGGACATCCTGAGCCACCATGCCATCCCTACCATGGGCTCATCTGCTACTGGCCTGGGCACAGACCAGTGAAGTCTGTGATCATGGTGACAGTGTAGATCCTCAGATCTGGGAGTTCCAGTCTCAAGCATTAGTTTGTTGGGTTGTTTTTGTGCAAGGGCTGGTGCTACAATAGGCTACAGTATCAAACATGGTGGTGAGATATGTCTGGAGGAGGGTTTACCAGGGACTACCCTGGAGTTTGAGGGTATGGGTTAGTCCAATGTTGAGTTTCACTGAGATAACCTCAACCTTAGGGTTCAATGGAAAGTATTATTTTATTCCCTGCTCCCAGGTGGAGGGTGTATCCTGTGCTACCTGTGATAAGGGGAGTAGTAACACACACCATTCAAAGCTCTCCTCCTTTTGCTCTTCAATGGTGCTTTTCTCATTCCCGCTATATCCCCATGTGCTGGAACCTCTCTTTCAACAAAAGCCAAATGGAACAAGCCCACAGACAACATCACACAAAATGATAAAAATTTCAAAGTTATTTTGCTAATATCAGAAAAAGACTCACCATTATTGCCAGTTAAACAGTCATTATAGTGCTAGGTTGGTCCCAGTTGGAACTATTAGGAACTATTAGGCAAGAGAAAGGAATGAGGAACAGGGGAAGTCTAAAGGGGAGAATCTTGTTAGAATGCATGCTTTCACACATAGGAAACCCTGAAGTCTCCATTCTCCCCGCCCCTCTCTCTCTCTCTGTCTCTGTCTCTCTCTCTCTGTCTCTCTCTCTCTCTGTCTCTCTCTCTCTCTCTCTCTCTGTCTCTCTCTCTCTCTCTCTCCATATATGTTTATGTGTATCATTCTCTGTATCTACTCATAAATAAGAGCAGCAAAATTGTAAGACACAAAATCAGTGCATTTCTATAAACTATCCTACATATTGCTAATGAACTATTCAAAAATAAATCAAGAAAATAATCCCATTTATAATAGTTAAAAAATAAAATCAATCTCTTAGAAACAACTTTAACCAAAGAGTTGGGGAAATCATGTATTGAAACATATAAAACTGGTTTAAAAAGGGAATTAATGTACAAATAAGTAAAAAGATATTCCATGTTTGTGGGTTGAAAGTTTGATTTTGTTAGAATCCCCAAACTACCTAGAATAATGTACAGATTCAGTGTGAGCCCTCAACTTATCAATGCAATATTTTACAGAACTTCCAACTCCTAAGGTGGTGATGACATTTACTTGTTTTTGTTAGCTGTTCACTCTGTACATTTATGTAGGTGTCTCCATCTGGAACTTTATTTTAAGTCTGATTTGAATGCCAAGAGGAATTTGTAGAACACTGTGAATCTCTCTTAGAGAAAGTTAATATAGAATTCTGTCCAGGATGGAAGGAATAGTTAGTTACCAGGCATTTTTGCATGCAGAACTCAAACCCACTAAAGATTCCTGAGGAATCAGTAAGACACTAAGAGTAGACACTCCATAAACAGAACATAGGCGATGGTTGCACATAAGATGAACCCAGACCTTGTTTAAATATGTAGAAGGCTAGTACATCCTCCATTCTACTATCATGTCCCACAAATTACCTCAGTTCGGAGTTAACCCCCATAGAAATAATGAAATCTTCCCCCATTAAAAGTTATTTTGCATTGCAGTGAGTCCTAGAATCTTAGAATCACTGCAGCAGAGATAATAATGTTCAAAAGCCAACACCCTGGGTCAGGGTGTGGCTCAAGTTGCACACTTACCTAGCAAATGTGAGGCTTATGCTGTTTCTATCGCTAAAGAAGAAAGTGTGAAACTCCCTGCTAGAAGTGTGTCTATCAGTAAAGTGCAAACTCAACCAAAAAAAGTAGCATAGGACTAACCCAGCCAATCACAGACTGACTAGGGAGAAACTTATATTTGAGGTAGTTGTGAGCAACAGTAAGATGAGGTAGTCTCTGTATTTGCAATGCTTGCCTATGTTGTGTTTCATACTGCAAAGAGGAAGAAGAAGAAAAAAAATCAAGTAATGCCATGATGAAGCCATCTGACTGTTTTCTCCATCCGTCCTCTCACTCCTTAAAAGAATTGATTGTTCAGGTTCTCTTGAATAAGGTCCACCTTCCCAAAGCAGCAGCACATACATGAATGTCCTAGTGGCAGGTCCTGCATCTTAGCTTTTGACCTATACCCAGAGTACCTTCTTACCACACCCAACACTATGTCCCTATAGGTTGTCCTTTAGTCATGCTTGTATGCCTAAAGTGATAAAGCATTCATTGTTTCTTTTTCCTGAATACATCTTAAACTGTTTAAAAGTACAAAGGGGTGTGTGTGTATATATGTGTGCACACGCACACGCATGCACATGTGTGCACACATGCAATTCAACCATCTTTTAAGTCTCTAGTAGTTAATCTCCATTGTCCAAATCCCCATTAATGCAAAATCAATATGATTCAAGCTCCTGTTTCATATATTTGCAATGTCATTTCCTTCATTCTGAATGTCTGCTCAGATTGACTACATCACGGACATCTTTTCCCTACGTAATCATGTCACAGATGTGCCTGGATTAGCCCACATTTCATTTCCCAAAGCACCAAGTATGAAAAGGTTTTGCAAGACTTCTTACTCTTGAGTATGCAGGGATACTGGGCAGCAACTAGAATGTGCAGCTAAACAGACCCTTATCCATATGCAACAATGGAATTTAATTGTTGCTCCCTAAGCAACTCAGTTGAACCCACTGCTCATCTTGCTCATGATCTGGGCTGCCACTCTCTCCCCAGCCCATTCTGACGGCCCTACTTCTTATATAATCTCTCTCACTGCCATGGTTACCAGCTAATAGTGTGCAGTCCTCTTTTACTAACAGAGATCATTTCATACTCTATCTTCTGTGTAGATTAGTTTGGGAATATATATTTGCATATTGATTTTGGGACATTTGTATGCAAAGGGATGATTTTCATCATTAATGCTAACCTTGGCACATACAACAGCCAAGTTAAAACCATAGGTAACTTTAAAGTAACAGAGAGCCAGTCCCACAACACCCAGAGGAATCTCCACTCCCAGGCACTCTGATACACCCAGGATCAGAGGTGAGCAGGAACCAACATCTGTCCCAACACTGGGAGTAATTGGGTCCAGCGGGACCAGGCACTTAGGAACTCCTCCAGTCCAGTGACTCCGGTTCCATCCGGTCTGTCGGGGTTAGTGTTCTGAGCAGACCTTGGGCACAAGCTCTGCAGCCAGTCCCACAACTC
>NW_022196913.1:92871899-92952956 GCF_008632895.1 Mastomys coucha
AGAATGCAAGAGATAGAAGAGAGAATCTCAGGGGCAGAAGACACCTTAGAAAACATTGACACAACAGAATATTTCTCCATGTATTTTTATAATCCAGAATGTACCTCCCCAGTGTTTCTACATACTGGTTGAAATCCATTATTTTAGTAAGACTTATCAATTTTTCTTCTATCTCCGGGCATTGTGCTAAATATGTAGGGATATAAATACCTAACCTTTGATGCCAGATAATTTAAAGATGAATAAAAAGACACTTAAAACATGTTAAAAATCATTTTGTTCTGGAAAGATAGACCCAGGATCTATTCTATTCTAGAATTAGAAATCATTCTAAATACAATCTGTGACCACCCAAGTTCAGTCGCTGGGACCCACGTAAGAGAAAGTCAGAACAAATTCCTTTAAATTGTCTTCTGACAATACCTGTTTCATGAAACCCTCCCTCCCCACACTATACACTCACAAAGTAAATTAAATATCTTTCAAAAACCAGATGATATAAAGATTCAGGGCTGTGATGTGATGACCCAGGGTGAAGGCGATGGGAAGATGAACAGAGAATTTAAAGTTTTGTTATCACAAGCCAAGAAATATCAAGATCCACAAGAAAGTTTAAAAAAATAAAATCAACAAAAACCTTTTAAGTGAAGCCTTGTTAAAAATAAACAAACCCATGCCCCAGGAGAAAAAAAAAATACTACTAGTGACGGTTAGCTAAATGGACACAACATCAATCTGCCTCCTAAGTATCTATGTCTATAGCCTTAGACAAAAGCTACTCTCAACCCTAATCAAAAAGCTATTTGCAGTGAACTGCTGTGAATGCAGAAACTCATGGCTGCCACAGATGCTGAGAGTAAATGACAGATGAAAGCTCAACCTTAAAGGAGTGATTTATACTGCTCATCCAAGGCTCAGAGAAATTTGTGGAAGAGAGAATGAATTTAACAGCCAAAAGACAAAGAGGAACTATAAAACCCTGTCCTCTAGATAGGACACAACCAAAGTAATTCTGACCTTCCATCTCTGTGTCTTCAGAAAGGAGTTTCAACAGCCAGACATAAATGAAGGTAGGGTTTATGGAACACTACCCCTTACTGCTGAACGACAGGCTACTGATAGATTCTGGTAGAGGGGTAACAGCTGTCTTCAGTTTCATTCCCACTGGTATAGTCTTTAGGCTCTAGCCCCAAAGTACACAGAGAGCCCTGGTCAGACATGGAGAGACACAAATGAAACAGACATGAGTGTTTGAAAGAGACTCATAGGAAAGAAGGATGGTGGAAAGGTGTCCAAAAGGAGCTATATGCCTTGTATGAGTTATGTCTGCATCATTGTGACAAACATACCAGCCAAAGAGTACACATGGAGGGACCCATGACTCCAGCAGCATATGTAACAGATGATGGCCTTGTTAGGCATCGATAGGAGGAGAGGCCCTTGGTCCTGTGAAGGATAGATGGCCCAGTATAAGGAAATGCCAGACCAGGAAGTGGGAGTGGGTAGGTGGGTAGGGGAGCACCCTCATAGAAACAGGGGGAGGATGGAATAGGGAGTTTGTGGGGGACTGGGAAAGTGGATAACATTTGAAATGTAAATTAAAAAAATATCCAATTACACAATAGGAAAAAGAGAGAGAGAAAAGTCTATGTTTGGTTCATGGTGTCAGGTTTCAGACTGTCATGACAGAAAGGTATAGTCATGGTGGCAGGCATATGTACATGAGGCTGTTCACACCACAGTGGACCATGAAGATAAAAATCTCCACCGAAAGTAGAGCCAGTTTACGCAGCCAATGATCTTTGCTAATGGGTAGGCTTCTAAAAGTTCCACAACATCCCAACTTCCATGATATTAATTTCAATTAATGCAAAAGCAAAATTCTTCAAGCCTCCATCTCACATGCTCAGAAAGTTTTTGTTTTTCAATAATAGTAAAGTGTATTTGTGGGCGTGTTGGCTACTTTTATGTCAACTTGACACAAGCTTGAGTCCTTTGATAAGAGGGAGCCTCATTAAGAAAGTCCCCTACCACGTTGGTTTGTGAGGCACTTTCTTGATTGATGATTGAGGAGAGAGAGGCCAGCTCACTGTGAATGGTAGCTCTACTGGGATGGTGGTCCTGGGTACTATAAGAAAGTCACAAGGAGCAAGTTAGTAAGAAGCAATTCCTGTTGCCTGGGCATAAGTTTCAGTTTCCAAATTCCTGATTTGAATTCTTGCTCTAAGTTCCTTTAAAGACAGACTGAAATATGAATATGTAAGTAAAATAAATCTTTTCTTCTATAAGTTATTTGGATCATTGTAAATTTTTTTTTGATTTGGTGTTAGATTTTTGAGAGTCCCTCTATGTGGTCCTGCTATCCTGGAACTCATTTTGTAGACCAGGCTGGCCTTGAACTCACAGAGATCCATCTGCCTTTGTCTCCTGAGTGCTAGGATTAAAGGTGTGGATCACCTTTAAAAAAACATTTTGTTTATTTATCTGTAAGCCTGTATATACATAAATGCAGGTTCCCAAAGAGGCTCTGGCTTGGAGCTAGAGTTAGAGGCAGTTGTTAGGCATATGACATGGTACTGGGAACTGAAGTTGGGTCTTCTGGAGGTGACATGCATACTTAATTATGGAGCTATCTCCCCAACTGGCCATAATGCTTTATCACATCAGTGGTAACCCCAACTAAGACAGCAGATCTAATGGTCTATGGGTTCCTCACTCTAGATGCCTGATTACGTTGGCTACAATAACAGAAACCCAATATAATTGTCTAAAAATGGACATATGTTTGCCAAACTCACAGAAAGTCCAGGGTTACTAACTGATGCTATTGGCTAAATCCGAGACAGCCTCCTAGGCTTTTTCATGGACACATTGTCAAAGAGGATTACTAATAGGCCTTCATTTCTAAATACAATATTTCATTTTTAAACAGGATAAAAAGGGAAAGAGGAAAAATACTTTTTTAAATAAAACATTATTTGTGAGTTGTACACCATGCATCCCAATCTCATTCATCTCCTGTCTTTTCATATCCACCCTCTGCTGTTGCAACCTCCTCCACCCAGAAAATAAAAACACGAAAATAAATAAATAAAACAAAATAAAACAAAGCATATTTGTGTAAGCCAAAGTGTGTCATAGTATGTCACACAGTACACCCTGTTGTCCACATGTTTTTACCTGTAAATGTTGTTGCAATGAGTCATTACTCTGGTTGGAATTCTCTGGCTTCTGCTACACCATCAGTAGTAGGTCCTCCCTGGGACTCCTCCAGGTTTTCCTGTTGTTGCTCTGTATCGTGGAGATCCTGCAGCATTGCATTTGCAGGACTGGCCCTTTCACACACTCCAGCAGTTCACAGATGAGGCAGATTTTGGGGTGAGCCAACTCAAAATTGTGGATCTGAGCCGGTTTGATGACTAAGTTGTTCAGCCCACCAGCTCTCCTATACCCCTGCACCACTAGAGTGAGCTTTTCAGTAGTGTCCAAGCTATCTCACCTAATGCTGCAGCCCTCAAGGGGCAAGGCCAGCTCTTCTGCTCACATACTTTAGGCTAACTCACCCACATCCATGCCACTGAAGACAGCTCTACTGTGCTGCCCAGGTAAGGGGTAGGGCCTGTTCTGAGTGCTGCAGCTAGTGAGGGGCAGGGCCAGCTCTCCCATTCTCCTAACCCTGGAGGCAGCTCTTCCAACTGCTGCAGGGGGCAAGGGTTGAAGGGGTGAGGAAAATCCCTTCTTATTGAGATCTTTTGCTTTTAATTTTAAGGTTTTTTACTTATCTCATGGACTAATTCTTTGTCACATGCACAACTGCACATTCAAGGAGGATCAGGAAGCTGAACATTTAGCTCTTCTCCTTGTTAAGTAAAATATATCAAGAAAAATGTACAGGTAATAAATGTTAAATAATAAACAGCAAGAATATATCAAGTTGGGTAGAGCTGGGGCCAAAGTATAAGCTGCTTTGGAGAGTTTATTGAGCTCCTAGGGCATCCACTCAAGTTGTTGACCTTTAAAAATCTGTGCTGTGTTCAGGAATGTCTTCCAGAAGCCATGTTCTCCTTTTCCTGATGGAACTTTTCCTCATTATCTCAAATTGTTTTAACTCCATTTTATGGAGTGAACTAAGAAGAGTGGAAATCTCAAGTTAAAAAGTAATACCATCAGGGAAAAAAAAAGCATGTTTTTTCTGTGAGCTCTACATTTCTTGGGTGCTAAAGTCAGATCACACTAAGGGGGACAAACCACACCACTTTCTTATTAGCAAATGCTTGGCTGCAATCAGCCAATAGTCTGGATGGGAAATCTGACTCTACTGGGGTGAATTCAAAGCTCAAGAAAATGTACATAGATAGAATCAGCCAATGCATAAAGACCACTTATATTTTTAATTTCCTACTTACAGACAAGTCTTGATTTCTGCAGAAGACATTTCAAAAGCTGATTCTGACTGTAACCATAATTCAGGGAGCCAGCTTTCCCAATAATATCCAAAGTTATAAAATTACAAAACAAATAAATAATGATTATTAGGGGGTTGAACCCTAAGTACAATATCACTCACTGAGAGCACACAAAGAAACTCTACTCCCATATAAACCTGTTCCACTGGCACACTAGTGCATGTGCGCGCGCGCGTGCGCACAAACACACACACACACACACACACACACACTCACACACCCCTCTGTACACTGTCACCAGTACAGAAGCCATTGAGAAGAAGGCAGTCAAAAGATACAGACTACCATTAAAGACAATCTTCATACAGTGATAACAGAAAACACCATCCAATAAGCACAGCATATATAAGCCATGCCCAACATCTGCCCGAGACAGCAGATAGTCAGCTGGCTATCCCAAAATCAGATTGCTTTTGCTAAAAACCAGATGTAAACTTATTGAAAGACTGAGATATTATTTGAATTCTTATTTCTCAGAAGGGATAGAGTTTAACAGAACAAATTAACCAATGGTTACTGGGAAAGGATTAATTTTCTCAAATATGCAAATCATTGAGTTGAGATTTCTTGCTCAGAATTTCTATTTGTGCCTTAGAGGAAAGAGAGAATAGTTTATTCAGAAATTGATATAATGCTTCATAATGGTGGAAGCAGAAAAAATGAGAATGAAAAAGAGTCAGAACCAAAAAGACAGAATCAAAATAGTCTTACATCAGTGTGTTATTCTAAAGGTAATACAGACCGCTAAGGGTTAGTCAGGAGGATTCTGTAAACAGATCTAATTTTAAAAAAATATCCAGCTCTAGGTGAGACTCATTTGAGGATAAATCATTTCAAACTGTGAGAATTGCTGAGACCAGGCTGTTTTAAGACCCCAAATGAAGATAATATCAAGAAGTAGAGAGAAAGGGGATACACATTTTACCATATAGGAACACAAGTCCTGATGGAGAATTTGATGTAGAAAGTGAGTGAGACAAAGAAGAAACTTCATGAGAACACTTACAGGCTAAGCTTGGGTAACTGGTTAGGTGGTGAGCTTCTCACTGGGAGAAGGGCTTGCAAGGGAAGGTTATGGTTACCTTAGTGGTCATAGGAGCAGATAGGTACCTGGTGGCTTAGATCTGGAGTTCTGCAGCAACTTCATGGTTAAAAATGTAGAGTTGAAAGTTGTGACACAAATGATCAAACTCAATTTGCAATAATATATTAACCCTCTTAGGAGGAATCTCTGAAGTAACTTTGTTAAAGCAATCTGGGCTGACTAAGTGTACAAAGCACACAGTTAAGAATGTGTCTACTCAAACCACATGTTTCAGGGGACATCATGGGAGAGGAGGTGGGGAGAATGTAAGAAGCAGAAGACAAAGGGGAGTGTTGGAAATGGATGCGATATGGTTGTTGGACTCATGAACAGCAGCTATGACTACCTGCTTAGGCCAGTCAAAATTTCAGCAGGAATGGGAAGAGGGTCATGATAAAAGAACGTGAAGTTGGTAGGTGGACTTGGAGGAATTGAAATGGAGCAAAGGGGATGATATGAGAATAATACATTCTGTACATGTGTGACATTCTCAAATTAAGTGTAAAGGAATTGAAAAGAAACTGAGACCAAAGTAAGAAAATGAAATTTCTCGAAAAAACAATAATAAAGCCTAATAAAACATAAGTTAAATGTAATATAATAATATATAATATAAACAATAATAGAATATTAATATAATATAATAAGCATAATATATTTATTTCATTAGGTTATGTTATATTATAATTATAATAGAATTATCACATAATTCTATTATAATAAAGTGTAATATTTATTGAATTATATTTCATATTATATTTATATTTTTATATTATTTGTATATGTTTAAAATTGAAAAATATGTTTATATATAATTATATGAATATTTATGTATTATATTTGTATAATATCATATATTATATTGTAATATAGTTTAAATTATATTATATATAATTTATTTCATATTATATTTAAATTATATATAATTTATTTATAAAAATGGTGGGCTAGAGATCAGGTCCAAAAATTGAGCACACATGCTACTTTTGCACCAGACCTAGGTTCAATTCTCAGCACCCTCAAAGTATCTCAGAACTGTCTGCAACTCAAGTTCCAGAGGATCCAATGCCATCATCTGGTCTCCAAGCTAATAGGTATGCATGTGATACACAGACACACATGCAAGCCAAATATATAATACATATAAAATACATAATAACAAAATATAAAGATATAATAATATATAAATATATATCATATATCTTTCTACATATATTTATACATGCAATATAATGAATATACAAAAAATGTAATAATAGACAGGAAGACAACAAGTGATCAACGTTTTCAGAAAGATGAAAAGATAGCCACCCTCAGAACTGCTGCTTAATGCCCTCTCATGAATACTGGCTAGCCAATTGGAATCCAGGAGAGAGAACATGTTTGTAGGATCTGGGATGTTTCTTAAGCATCAAGCCACTCCTCTGACTGCTTATATGCCGATATATAAAGTAAATTTTCCTGAAGATATTCAAGAACTGTGTATAATGAAATATGCAAGAGGAATACACCAGGATTTGATTTAGCCTTGGAAATTGACAAAGCTTGTTTTGGGGGCTTCAGCCTTGGTCTTTGCAAGGATTAGCCAGTAACACAGTGAGAATCATAAGCTTGCTTACAAGCAATTAAATTTCTCATTCAGTCCCCATCATACTGTGAATTGTTGAGCAAGCTGTGTCATTTGTGGTTAATATTGCTATCTAAATGTTCAGATTCAAAAAGAGATACACATTCAAAGTGAGAACTGAAGCAGATATAAAAGTGCTGACAACCTCTACATTTGCTTTAATGCCTAAAGTTGTGTCCACTAAGAAAACTGAACGACATGGGAATATTCCATCAGTAGTGTTTTCAGTGGTGGTGATCAACACAGCCCCGTATACTCCTCTTTCATCTAACTTGTGAGAATATACTAGGTATAATAAGGGTGAAATATACTGATCTCTGCTGAGAGTAACGAGAAATTTGTCAAAAATTATTTTTCTGGTGCTGAGGACTGAACTCAGAGCCTTGCTACCAAATGCCAGGCACGTATGCAATGGTATGAAAATTTATTAGTCCCCTAATATGTTTAATTAAGATGCTGAACATGCTATAATATCTAAAAATATATTTGAGAAAATTATCTTCGGAAGAAGAAGGTAGCTCCAAGAAAGCTCTATGTCTATTTAACTTTACATTCTATTGGAAGACACATTTTTGTGAAGATCAGATTAAGAAAATTCCCTAGGCCCAGGTATGGTGACACAGCCCTGTAATTCTAGCATGCAGGAGTCTGAGGTAGAAGATTTTGGTTTTGACACCAGCTAAGGTAATGCAGTCATACCTTAACTCAAAAAAAGAAAATTGATTTGTTAAAAATCCGTTCACATGAATGCTGTAATACCCACCAAGCAAATTTAAGACAAACGTTTGGAAAACAAAAAAGCAATATAGTGTGACTGTGAGTATGGGGGAGAGAAAGGCTAACTCATGGAGTGGGCAGAAGAGAAACAAAACCCAAGGGAGGTGTTGGCTTTGGCCTCTCTGGGAATGGCTTGCATCTTGTCTGGTCTATCTGGGCACTGAATACCTTTGAAGCTGGGTCTCTGTCTTAGAAGAGTTAGTCTGTTTTCAGTTCATAACCAGCTGTGTCCCAGGTTCCAACAATGGCGCTGCCGACCCCATGATTAACCAAAATCTGTGCTCAGCACTTCAGCCTCAATTCTGCTACCAAGGAAAGTGTTACTTACTGTTGAGCTCTCATTCCATCTGCTCAGGATTCACAAAACCCCACTGCCCCAGAAGATCCCAGGTTCTTTTTGTCTTTAATTTCCTTTACTGATTCATCTTAGTTGTTGTTGGGGAAATATTTACCCTGACACCTAGTCTGTTCACTTAGAGGAGTCTATTTTCTTTTCACTACTATGTGTACTTCATTTTGCCCTCCCTTTCATCCATATTCAACAACTCTGACCTGAAATAAGGGATATTTTAAAATTAAATAGTTATAAATGACAGCCTCATCTCTGTCTTTCCATCCTGTTCTACTGATAACCATGAGTTCACATAGTTTCCTGAAAAAGCAGATGAGACTTGGAGTTCAGCAGTCTTAACAAATAAGCCATGTGCCAAGAAACGTACCTAATTGCCACAGCCTTTTCTGCAGGCCCTCTAGACACAACCGAGGATCAATTTGTCACCCAAAAGGAATTACTTACAGGTAAAGCAATGCGTTAAAAGAACTACTAAATTATTTAGAATTGTTTCCATTAAATCCTTTTCTCCCTTTCTCTCTACCCAAAGCCTCCTTAAGATTGCCCTGTGTACCTTATACATTGACTTTTTGGACTCATGTTTCTTTTTGCTACAGGGTAAAATAGAAAATCTTGGATTTCTACAAAGCACATGCCCCTGGCATTGCCAAGTCTGAAAGCACCCTTCCTCCCCTGGCACCTGACAGATGACTCTGAATGCTATCCACTGCTTGTTCAGAGTAGACAAGAGGCCCAAGGAAGAGACCAGGGTCAGTGACCCAACAGAAAACAATCCTTTCATCTGAAAGAAAGATTTTAATTCCCAGCTTCCCAAGATTCTTCTGAGCAACAATAAAAGAATTGTTGGAAGATAAGTTAAAAATATATACCCTGAGAATAATTTTCTCAGACTTTAGGAGAACTGAGCATTTGGGTCATTCTGAATGCGACACTCAAGTTTCCTGTCTTAAAGTCAAGCAATGAAGTCATTCTGAAAAAGTTGGGCTGTTCAAGGAACTCAATTCATAATGTGTTTTATAATTACTCTGTGAAATATAATCTTCTGGTATGAGACTCCAGGTAAAAAAATTATCACTTCGCATTCTTTCTTTGAGTTTTTTTTCTTTATTATTAGATATTTTCTTTATTTACATGTAAATTTCTCCATTCTCAGTTTCCCCTCCAAAAAACAAAGAAACAAATAAAAACAACAAAAACAAACCCCTGTTGCCTCCCCCCTCCCCATACCTGCCACCCCACCCTCTCCCACTTATTGGCCCTGGCATTCCCCTACACTGGGGCAACAATATGAACTAACTAGTACCCTCAGAGCTCCCAGGGTCTCAACCACCAACCAAGGACCGCACATGGAGGGGTCTGATTGTTCTGGCAGTATGTGTATAGTAGAGGATTGCAATTTGATCATCAATAGGAGGAGAGGAGCTCGGCCCTGTGAAAGTTTTCTTTGAGGTTTAAGTCACTTACTTTTGCATTCTTAAAAAGTAAGCCTGTTTCACAGGGGAGGGATCAGAGACTGAGGGAATGGCCAACCAGTAACTGACCCAACTTGAGAACCATCCATGGGCAAGCACCAATCCCTAACACTATCCATGATACTCTGTTATCCTTGCACTCGGGAGTATGTTGTTCTCTGAGAGAATCTACCTAGTAGCTGACTCAAACAGACATAGACACCCACAGCCAAACAGTGGATGGAGCATGGAGAGTCTTATGGAATAATAGGAGGAAGGATTGTGTGTCCCAAAGGAGATAGGAACTCCACAAGAAGACCAACAAAGTCAACTAACCTGGACCCTTGGGGCTCTCAGAGTCTGAACCACCAACCACAGAGCATACACAGGCTGGATCTAGGCCTCCCTGCTTATATGTAGTAGGTATGTAGCTTGGTCTTCATGTGGGTCCTGAACAACTGGAGCCAGGACTATCCCAAAAGCTGTTGCCTGTATGTGGGATATGTTCTACAAACTAGGCTGCTTTCTCTGGCCTCAGTGGGAGAGGAATCACCTAGCCTTGCAGAGACTTGAAGTGCCAGGGTTGGGTAGAGGATACCCAAGGAGCTCCCAAACAACAAGAGGAGAAGAGAAGGGGGGAGAATGGAAGAATTGTGGGAGGGGGTAACCAGTAGGCTGGCAGTAAGTGAGATGTAAAGTGAATAAGTAAAAAAAGTAAATTAAATTTTTTAAAAAGAAAACCTTGGTTTTATTTTTTTACACCAGGGATGATAGATAGGTACATAGGTAGGTAAGCAGATGATAAATAAAGATGATAGGAGGCAGATACCAATTGATAAATGCTTGGTAGGTGACTAGAAAGACAATGGGTGAATGGAGAGAGGAAGATGAAAAATGATCAATTGATTGATTGATAGATAGATATTAGTCTATATTATGTTGTCTTTATATCATACTATAAGAAAGTTTTCTCACATAGAAATCTTGCAAGTATGTAGCAGCCATGAAACATCTGGGATATCGATTCTCAAAATAACATTCCTTCCTCTTACCTGTGTAGCTCAAATAAATCTGTAAGATAACAAAAATTGACTTAAAATGACCTTATTTTTAATACACACGAGAAGTCTCTTGCTGTGTCAAAATGTCCCAGACCAGGTAATTGACCAAGAATAGAATCTGTTAGATTCATGTTTCTAGAGACTAGAAAGACAAAGACATCCTGCTTGTGTCTCTAGAATCTGGGTAGGGTCATCTTACTGCATTGTAATATGGTGGAGAGTGTTGCATGGTGAAACACAGTGAACATATGTGTCAGCTCAGGTCTCCCTTCCTCTTCTTGTAAAGGCATCATGGGACCTGCTTGACTGACTTTAATCCTGATTCCATTCCAGTGGCCTGTCTTTAAATAGTCCTAACATGTGATTTAGGGCATTGTGTTTCTAACACATGAACTTTTAGTGGACACATTAATTCATAGCATCTGTTTTATAATTTTCTACAATAAACATTATTTTATATTTATGAAGAGAAAAGTTGTATTTTAAAAGCTCTTAAGTGCTTTAAGCTGTTCCCCTTGGCTGCATGCTAACTGTTCCTTTGGGCCCCGATAAGCTTGGCGAGCTTGTCTGAGCGAAGAATCTGCCTCGAAGTTATTGGGAGCTTCCCCACTATGTCCTGCTTAACAGTGACAGGACATCCACTGTAAGTCAACTATTTGTCCAAAACCAAAAAGATGGGATAATATTATCCATCAGGAGAGTTATCCCTTTCCATCTCTTTCCCAAAGTCAAAGGAACTCAGTCTCTAACTTCGCAGACTCTGGACAAGAAAAAAGAGGCCAAGAAGTTGGCTCTCTACTTTATGGAAGCTAACAAGCGTCCATAAGTCTAAACACGGGAGTGAAGTGGAAAATCCAACCTCAAGAGTCCCGGGCAAAAATATTTTCTCAGTAGCTCGTCATTCACTCTTGACATTGCATGGTATTGGAGTGTCATAGCCAGAATTCAACAAAACAAGAAAGTGTGTTAAGTGCTCTGTGAGCAATTCCCTCATTTTTCTTCGCAAACAAGCGCTTTTTGTTGCAGTCAATCTTGTCAAGAAAATTGAGAATTACAGCAATTGTCTTCCTAGGACCACAGGGTGAGTCAATGGCAAACTGAAACTCAAATTCAACCATCTTTTTATACTGCCTCTCAGGGCAGCATCTAGGAAACGTCAACTAAACCAGAAGGTATATAAACTACTTAATAGTCTTAGCAAATTACAAAAGCTTTCTCTGTTCTCTTAGTTCTTCTAAAAATAAAGGAGGAGGACTCCTTTTTGTTTTAACCTGACATACTAGTTAACACAGACTTTTCAGTGCTGGTTACTAAGGTATACAGGTATTTCTCACAGAGTGAATAGTTCTCAAATATATACTAGCTGTATGTCCTATAATTCACACCAATTCTCATACCATTTACTTGGAGATGCTGTCACTTCTAGTCTTGATTAGACTGTGTACCACTTAAGGTATCAATTCAATACTCAAGTCTATGATCCCCCATGTCATGGCCACACCTCTAAACTGAAGACACTTGGGACCCTTGAATTCTCTTAACTTCCTAGAGCAGCTCAGAAAACACCAATGAGTGTCCACCTACGATGGAGGGAGGAATAGATCTAGGCATGGAGAAAGGGGTATTCAGTGACATGTCCTCTCTGTGCATATCACCATCCAGGAACCTGTGTCCAGAAGCTTCTCAAACCATAAAAATGGATTCCATGAATCTTCATTTCATCATTAGTAACATTATTTGCTGTTAGGGATCAAGTCAACCTTTAGCCCATTGACCATCTATAGATGGTAGAAGTGGGCCTGCACGTTATGACACTCTAATCATGCTTTGGACTTTCTCTCCTTTGCAAGAAGCTACCTAGGAGACTTCACTACTAGTTGGCTCATTTTCATCCAAAAGCTACTCTTAACACTGAGGTTCTGGGGGCAGCTGGAGAGGATAGAGTGCCAGGAACCAGGAACAGGCTCTGGAAATGTCTCAGAAGGTAACATTCTTGATGCACAAGCATGAGGACCTATGTTCAAATCACCCTCACCCATGTGAAAGCTGGTCATGGTGGCACAATTCTGTAATCTCATCATTGGAACTTAGACACAGAATGATCCCAGGGAGATCCTGAACAGCCAGTTTAGCCAAAATAGTGACCTCCAAGTTCTGTGAGACATGCTAATGAAGAACAATAAGATGAAATGGGGATGTAGACAATGACTCAGCAGTTAAGAACACTAGCTGCTTTTCTAGAGGACCTGAGTTTAATTCCTAGCACCTACACAATAGCTTACAATGGTCTGTAACTTCAGTTCCAGTTCTGATGTTTTCTTCTGGCTTCTTCAGAGACACACGTGATGCACTCACATACATTCACACAAAATGCCCATATAAATAACAAAATGATAATAAAAAATGAAAAAACAATAGAGAGAGAAAACCTGAGCCAAACTTTGGTCTCCACTGGCACTTGCTGAGGGGAGCACATGCAAACACACAGGTTTCAACATCATGCACACACACACAAACACACACACACACACACACACATCACATCATATCACATCACATGTACACTTGGACATGACATATACATATACTGTTGCTATCATTCTTTCCCTGAGATAAGCACACACAATATCTACCCCTCCTCCTAAGGTGACAAACTGAGGTACAATTCCACCTAGTTTTGCTTAGGTTCTAAGTCTTAGGGAAAGTAACAAGCTTATCAAATTTCCTTACAGAACAATGGGTGGGAAGTTATGGGCAGGGGCCATAAATAACCTGAAGCATCCACACTGGAAGATCTGCACCCAACAGGGATGACATCTTCCCAGACTATATGGATAGAGACCACTCTCCTCAGCCTTTCCCACCTATATTCCCTAGCCTCAATCTCATGATCCCAAGGCCATGTGGTGTTCTGGTTGGGAGGAGTGGTTGACCCATGACTCTCCCCACCTCTTTCTTCTTCAAGGGAAGCAGTCAATAGGACCAGCTGTTTTCTGTGAGAAGACCCAGTTGAACTTCTGAAGATGGTGGTATTTTACCTTGAAAGATAGTACTGTACTAACCCCTTTCCATACCCCCTAAACATATGTGGAAATCAGGACCAGAGACCAAATATCTAGTGCTTATTATGTAACTCCACAGTAATGAAATGAGTATAGTATAATATGTTTATTTCAAAGGGTTCTTATGATGAACATCAGATTTTATTATCAGCCATGAAGTCTAGTCTATGAAACCTTTCTTACTGCTTGCGATGAGAAGATTCTATTAAAGCCTATTTTAAATAGTCCATAGCCTTTCAAGGTCATTTATTTTCCTACATCTAGTGGTCGAGAAATCTCATAAAAAAAATAAAGGGATAAGAAAACAAGGATACAAGAATAGGTTTCACTGTGTAAGGTGTGAATAGTCATTTGTTGTCTCTAAAGCAAGCTGAAGTTTCTTTCTCCTTTCTTAGGGATCTGCCCCTTCTCCTGTAAGTCACACTGAAAAGACTCTGTGTGTCATTGCCCCTCACACAGGCTGTAGAGCCAAAGCTGCTCATTCTGCTCTTTGTTTATTTTGGTTTTTTATGTTGCTGTCTGTTTTTCTGTTTCTGTTTTTGAGACAAGGTCTTTCTATGTAGCACTGGCTATCCAGGAACTTGATAAGTAGACCAGTCTGGCTTTGAACTCATAGTGATCCTTTTGTCACTGCCTCTAAAATGCTGAGTTTTAAGGCATTCATCACCATGCCTGTCAGTTCTTTATCATTTCAAAAATACTCAATCATTAATTATTTATAATGTATAACATTTCAAGTGCATTTCTAATAAGAGAACAACTAAAACCATTGTAGCTTCATCCAGATTCATCAAATACCAGTATTTTGCCATATTGGCTTCAGTTTTTTTCCAGAATGCTTTTTATCTTCAAAGAAAAGCAACCATGTGAGACTTCCTGATCTCTATTTCTTCCTTTCTTTCCTAAGAAAATTAACTTTGAAACATCATACACTTGGTCCCATATGTGTGCATCTATAAATACCATACCTACTTTTGTACATTTGAAGTTTATGTAGCATCACACTATATTTATCTTAAAGAAACTACTTTATGCTATTCCTTATCATTTGCTCTTATTTTTAATTAAAGGGATCATTGTGGCAAGTAGAAATGTAAGTGTCAGAGTTTTCTTACATACTATAACATAAACTGCCAAAGATATAGAACACATTTGGGACTCTTAAGGGGAAATTTCAAATAAAATCTACTCTCCACACTCCCACTTCACCCCTCACCCCTCTGGGGTCAAAGCCCCACTGCCTTCTTCCTTCTCATCTACAGGAAACAAATCATTGATGAAGCCACTTTTGATAGTTTCGGCAATGGTTACTGCCTAGCACCGGATGATTGTGGAAGCTAATGCTACCAAACCATGCTCACACTCCACCCCACACAAGATCAGTCAATTCCAATCCCACTGCCCAGTTATCATTTGTTATATTTTCCATAATTCTGGGTGTTTGAAATTGGAATTTAAAAAACTCAGTCATGCTCCTCTGGCTTTAAGAGCACTGTTAACAGCCACCTGTATAGTAACCACTCAAATACTCCTCCATGATACCAAGCTTTCAAAGAATGAGCAATCTTAGAATCCAGCACTGCATGGAGAGACTGCGTGGGTTCATTTGCAGTACACAATGAGACCCTAAGAATTTTATGCAAATTATACTTTTTCATTATCCTTCGGCAAAATACAGTTCATAAGCGCTGGTTCTATTTTGGTGCAGAGCAAAAATTAAAATGACACCGTGGAAAAGTGAGAGGAGAAGTAAATGCTTGACATATACAGTCACTATGGCACTTACTGAGTGCTTCAGAAACTGTTGGCCTTCTGAATCGTCTGTCTCAACAAAGGCAAAATGTGCAGCTAACCTAAGATGGTATGGAAATGGGAAACAAATAGAAACAAAGCATTTCAGCCATCCATGAACGAACTATTAACATCAGACTGAGATACCACGAATCAGCAACTAGTGATTCGAAGTCTCAGATGAGTCACAGATGTTACCAGAACAGAATACAATGAGGATGCAAGACCCAGAACTTCTTTCAGTGCTAGTGGAATGCAAAATTGTATACTTCCTTTGGAAAATGGTGTGGAAGCCTCCATCAAACAAAATCATATATTCTCATTGTATAATCCAGCGCATTCACTCCATCATGGTCACCTAAAGGAGCTCAAAGCTCACGCAGCCAGCATTTATACAAACCTTCACTGACTGTAATTTAACTTCTAAACGTGCAGAACAAAGATGAATGAAGTTGAGGTAAGGAGGGTAGCCAGGCTGGCAGTAATTGTAAAGGAGTAATCTAAAGGCCATGAAATGGCTTCTTGGTCAAGTTAAGGTGCTTACCATGAAACCGGGGGGCCTGATCTCCATCCTGGGACTAATATGGTAGGAGAGATATAAGGTGAGTTTGAGAGAGAAACAAGGACAGCTGTCCTAAGGAGGAGGACATTTTTCTCACAGGTACGGCTGAACTGAGGAAAGGGTCTGCTCGGTAAGTTGGTAAGGAAGATGGGAGGACCCGGGAATCCCATGAAATGCCTAATCTACAGAACCTTTGAGTCTGGATCAGGTGATTGAAATCTTGTAACCCCCTTCTTATTTGCCACACTGGGCAAGTTACTTGACTTTGTGACATTTATTTTGGCACAGGTTATTTGGTTATTTGGGCAGTTATTTAACCTCATAATGTCTTCCTAAATTTTATTTTAGAAAACGGAGATATAATTTATGTAATGAACTCACATGTTCACTCTATCCTCACTGGAAAGTGCTGGTAAGCGCTTGATGGTTTGATTGAAATCATGCCTGTCTAAAAGGATGTCTTGTGTGCAGATGAAAGAATGACAATATGATCTCTCAGAAGCTCCTCCAGTATTGAGGGGCTTCAGAGATTCCATAATTTAAATATTTGATTGATTTGTCTGATCCTAAACAATTTCTCACCACTCATCATCCAACCTCATCCTCCCTGTCCTGATGGATGGAGGACGATGGAGGACCTGAAAGGCCATGGAAAAGCACAGCTTGCTGGGTTGCTTTCTATGACTTGCTCAGCCCGCCCTCTTATATCATTCTGCCCAGGGGTGCTACCACCCCTAGTGAGCTGGGCCTACCCACAACAATCATTAATCAAAAGAATGTACCATTAAAAAAAGAAAGTAAAACAAAGAAAAGAAAGTGCACTACAGACTTGCCTAGAAGCAGATCATATAGGGGCATTTTTCTTAATTGAGATTCACTGTTTCAAAATCACTCTGGCTTGTGTGAAATTGACAGAAAACTAACCAGGACAAACGTGTTCTCAAGTAATGATAGTGAGGAGGAGGAAGAGGAGGAACAGCACAGGCCATACACTTCTTTCCTGTCCACTATGCTGTTATCCATCAAGCCATCTGGTCAAATCACCTTCCAATGCACCTTCCAAACCTCTTCCCATGCTTCATTTCAGGGAGTTCTGTGAGATCCCCTCCCCCCCAAGTGTTCTTCCTAGACAGCAGCTCTTATTTGGTCCAGGGAGGAATAACTTCAGCCACTCTCTTGGAGTAGAAGTTTCAAAGGCTCAAATGCAATGCCGGCATCTTAGTTTGGAACCAAGGGGTCAGGAATGCCATAGCTGTTCACAGGCATCACTTTGCTACATATCAGATTGTGCACTCTCTTAAGGGCACAGCTTGTGTTTCACTCGTCTTTGTTTCTTTCCTGGTGTCTGGCACAATGCTTTTCTCAATAAAGGATTGTTAAACTAGAAATAAATAGAATAAAATGGAACTTAATGTTCTTGGAACCTCATGAATAGTTTAATTGCCTAACAGTGTGCTTATTTTTTGAAGTCATTCTCTTTTTATTTGAGTATCATTTATTTTTAATGTAGAAAAATTGTGAATATAAAAAAATAATGCATAATCCAGATATAGCTACTGTTGCTGCATCTGTTACATTTTATTTCCATATCTTAGATACATTTTTCTTTCATAGACAAAATATCCTCTTCAGTACAATCTAAATGTTGTTATTTTTTAGCTGAATTTTTCTTATATTACTTACCTAGAAAAAGCATTATACATGTTATACCTAATTTTTTATTATTCAATAACACTTATTTTGAAGATAACATTGCACAGTTCCTTCATGAGCTATACTGGTTAAGCTTCATGACTGACCTAAAACAGAATAGGCAGAGCTCATGAGTTCTAGATCTCAAATGAAAAGAGAAAGGGGTTATAATAGAATATTAAATTTTCATTATATGAGCAGTCATCAAAAATGTTTATTTTTATTTTTAAAAAGTTTGACTTTGCTAGGCAGTGGTAGCACCTTTAATCCCAGCACTTGGGGGGCAGAGGCAGGCAGATTTCTGAGTTCAAGGCCAGCCTGGTCTACAGAGTAGAGCTCCAGGACAACCAAGACAACCAAGGCTATACAGGGAAACCCAGTCTTGAAAAAAAAAAGATAGTTTAACATATGAAAACTATAATAAAGCCAAGTATGTGGCCACATTTGTAATACCAGCACTGGAGCGCTGGATGCAAGGGATTCAAAGAGTTCCGGATCATCCTCCATTATTATGTAGGGAGTTTGAGGCCAGCCTGGGCTACACCAGACCTTTTCTAAAAACATAAAATTAAAACACTCTGTGAAGAGCAGCACATCCTGTTAGCTACTTTACAAGAACTGATTAAGTACCCACAGAGAAATATTTAACCTATATTTAACCACTTGAAAGAAATTGTATGAAGAGAAGTAGTGACACATGCCTTTAATCCCAGCACTTGGGAGGCAGAGGCAGGTGGATTTCTGAGTTTGAGGCCAGCCTGGTCTACAGAGTGAGTTTCAGGACAACTAGGGTTATACAAAGAAACCCCATCTTGAAAAACCAAAAAGTAAAAAAAAAAAAGAAAAAGAAAAAGAAATTGTATACAAAATGGTAATAAAGCCTGTTTAATAGTGAGCTATAATAATAAATTATTTTTATAAGTGTGTTATAGGCTTTGAAAATAATTTCAAAATATAATGTTATCACGATCATAATTGCACATAGACTCATTCTAAAATTAGGCAAAAATACCACGTTATGCAAGTAATTGCCAGTTTTGGTTGTTTATTTTTTTAATAAGGAGCAGATCAAAATTAGTCTGGGCAGACAGACTACACAAGCCATAGCATCAAGTCACAGTGTGAAGTGTAACAAGGTGAAATAGACACAGAGAACATGAAGGAAAGCCAAGAGCAGAAGACAGGGAGCTGACTTGTCCTCAGGTTAGCACTCGATAAGGAATGTGAAAGATGAATTATTAAAAAGATCAGACTGAACAAGATGGTCCACAATAGGAAAAGCTCTATTTCTCCCTCACTCCATGGATAATGCATGGATTAGAGCTAACCTGGAAAGAGGATGCCGCGAGGCTGATAGGACATCCTTATAATCATGGAACTAGGGAGTCATTTCCTAGGTGCTATGTCCCAGATGAGGGCCATGTATACAATACCCAAGAACGGTGGGTATGTATTACACAAAAGACCTAAGAGATGAAGCAAACTCATATGGACTTACCAGCAGAGGCATCTACAGAGTCAGAAACCAACATATGGTTGAATCTAGAATATTTTAAGATTCCTTGAAAATTGAAGATGCACCTGAGCTAACATAAAAAATGAGCCAGGAATATTACTACTAAACAATTTCTAAAATGTGAAAACTAAATGCATATGTTTGAGCTATAACTAGAGAAAAAGAGCCCAGAATGCCATCAGACCACTTCACATACTTTAAACCCATAGCATTTGCAACAATTAGACACAAAGTAATGCCAACTAGATCAGTGCAGATAGGAAAAGTAGATCTCCCATACATCTCAAAAGGGCTACCCTGAAGAGCCATTTTAAACATGTGTAATGAAAGCAAGTGCCATTAAACCTTTAAAACCTATTCTTTAATAATTTTTATTTAGTTAATCACTTTACATTTCAATATCAGCTTCCCCTCTCCTCCCAGTACCCCCCCAGACAGAACTTTCCCTCACTCCTTTGAGAATGGGGAGCCCCCCTCTAGGTATTGCATCTCCCCCCTCTACCTTCCCCCTACTTGGCACATTTAAACCCTGAACATCCTCTCCCACTGAGGCTAGACAAGGCATTTAGGGGAGCAAGATCCACAGGCAGGCTGGCAGTGGGTTCAGGTAGAGTTACTGCTCCAGTAGAACTCATTCTTTACTGTGTATCCAAAAGAAAATTAGTCACATGCCCATAAAGAGACATTTATCTGAAAACTCTACATATAAATGAGAAGTGAGTGACAGCCCAGTGTACATCTTCCCAGATGACTGAGTGGCCAGAAGAAAGAGCTAAAAGAATTCACAGGCTTAGCAAGCAACTGCTAGAAGCAATGCAGAATATAAACACACAAAGAGGCACTAATGGAGAAGACCTAAGAATATAAGATAAAAAGTTTCTGTATTTATAAAAGTTTAGCACACATGAGTACATAAAAAAAATAATTCCCCAGGGAATCATACATCATTCCATACATACATGAGAGTACTTGTTCTGGAGAGGAAAGGCTGGAGGGAAGCTGTGCTAAGCTGGGAACTGATGACAGGAAATAAGAGTAGAGTATTAAGACCAATGATAACATGAACAACAGAAATCACCATCAAGTCAGCACTGGATGATTGAGTTTTAATGAAAAGAAAAATAAATAAATAAAAAGTGGCTACAATCAAGAAGGACCTTGTTCATCTTTGAAGTTCCTGTTCAATCTAACATTCTGGCTTTCTGTGACACATGAGATCCTTCTGTGATGAACACGCCTTGTGAGACCATTTATATTGTTTTCTACAAATGGGATGAAGCCAAACACCTGCAAATCCAGTAGATGTAGATGAAGTAGACTCGAGGGAGCCAGTTTCACATTGTCTGTCAACAAGAACACCAGAGAGAGGTGGGGAATCCACATCATCTGTGTCTGGCTATAAGCCCTGGCTATGACTCCCCTAAGTCTAGTCAAGGCAGTCCTCCATGTTCTTCTAACCTTCTGCATCTGTTAATTGCATAGGGCTCAATATTCTTCCCTGAAAGTCCACTGGGGGTTCCAGTTCAATTACAGAAAGAGTTGGAGGAATTGACAGGTAAATTAAAACCAGAGGCCCTCCTCAAAAATGTTCTTCCCTGAGAATCTTCAATGTTTTTTTCTATCTCTATTTTTAATCAAAAAATGTTCATTAAGACCCAGAGAGGTGTTCACAAGAGACAAAATTCTAACGAACATGGCCAAACCAAAATAGATTCAGCATTATAATTGAAATTGACAACTGTGGGGGAAGGTTAAGTTCTCATTTCTGCATGTTTTTCTGATAGACCCAGATATTATAGAGAATTGGAAGTGTTTTGGAGAGTGTTTGTCACCAAGTAAGGTTTTCTAGACTACAAAGCTCCTTAGTGTCCCTTCCAATATTGAGATTACATGACTACTTTCTGTGTGTACCATGTGTTTGCACACTTATACCAATACATTGGAGTTACACATTATTGAAGATGAGGAGACTAAGGGAGACATTTAATCACCTGGAAATAGTGAATAAAGATACCAGCTAGAAGCTGGAGAGTTGTCTCAGTGATTAAGAGTACTAACTACTCTTCCAGAAGTCCTGGGTTCAATTCCAAGTACCCACATGGCAGCTCACAACTATCTATAACTGGAGTCCCATGAGATCTGATACTACCTTCTGGTGTGCAGATGTACATAGAGACACAACCCTCATGCAGAAAATGCATAAATAAATATTTTTTGAAAAGATACACAACTGAATTTCATTGAGCTCTCCTAGTCACTGGAGATACCCAGTATGCTCAGTTCAAAGAATTCAGATTCAAGTACGAAATATTCCCTGAGATTTATAAGCATCAGAAGTGGACATCCATGTAGTACATGGTGGTGATTACCATGGTTAAATCGCTTAACACACAGATTACTACCATAGTTACAACTTGTGGTGTATAGTTTATATCAACATGATACAAGCTGAAGCCATCTCAGAGGAGGAAGCCTCAATTAAGAAAATATCTCCCTCCATTTGGGTCCCAAACAACTGGAGCAGGGGCCATCCCTAAAGCTGTTGCCTGTCTGAAGAACCTGTTCCTCTAACTCAGCTGTCTTGTCTGGCCTCAGGAAGAGAGGATTCACCTAGCCCCGCAGAAACTAGATAGGCCAGGTGGGAGGAAACCAAGAGGGACCTCCACTCTTTAGAGGAGATGGGGATGGGGAATAGGGAGAGAGACTGTGGAGGGGGTATCAGTGATTGGTACGTAAAATAAATAAATAAAAATTTAAAAAAAGAAAGAAAATGCCTCCATAAGGTCTGGCCAGCAACTGACCAATGCAGGTGGATGCTTGGAGCTAATCATCAGGCTGAACTCAGGAAACCTGGTGGGGGAGCTGGCAGGAGGACTGGAAGATGAGAGGGAAATTGCAACCCCATTGGAAGAACATAGGCTGACCTGATCACCCAGTTCTTCCAGAGACTAGAGCACAAACAAAGAAGTGTACCTAGAGGGATCTATGGCTCCAGATACATATGTAGCAGAGAATGGCCTTGCCTGACAGCAACAGTAGAGGAGGTCCTTGTTTCTGGGGATGTTTGATGCTCCAGAGTAGGGGGATGCTGGAGCAGTGGGGTAAGAAAGTGTGGGTAGGTGTGGGAGCACCCTCATACAGGCAAAAGGGAGGGGGAGGGCAGATGTAAGATGGGGATGGTAGAAGGGTAACTGGAAAGTGGAATATCATGGAATGGGGCATTGGTGAATGGGGTAACCAGGAAGGGGGATATCATTTGAGATGTAAATGAATGGAATGATTAATAATAATAAAAAAAAATTAAAAAAGAAAGAAAATCCTCCATAAGGTTAGGTGTATGTTGTGGAGAGCCTTTAGGGGGCCACTTGGCAGGAATTTGACATTGGCCAAGGATGAGAAAATGGGCTTCAGGCAGGAATCTGACATTAGGCCAAAATAAGGAAGTAAGCTCAGGCAGGATCTGACATTAACCATGACAAAGAAGTAAGTTCAGGCAGGAATCTGATTTTAGGGTGGAACCAAGAAGTAGGCCTCAGGCATGAACATGACTTTGGGCTAGGACAGGGAAGTAGACTCAGATATCTTGTTCATCCTGATAAGCCCTTAGAAACACTGATCATGGGAGGGATCATGGGACTTTGTTTATTGTCTTGCTTGTTCCTCATTGTACAGCCCACCTTTAATACTTGCATGTAATTAAAATGGTATAAAAGCACATTGGGGAAAAAATAAACCCCTCTCAGCCTCAGAACTGGCTGGGGACATGCTTCAATGTTGTCTAGTTGTCTTTTTTCTTTTTAATCCTCATTCTTGTACTGGAGAACCTGTTGACTGACTGAGTGGGCTCGGTCAAAATGTATGTATGTATGTATGTATGTATGTATGTATGTATGTATGTATGTATTAGATTATGTAGGCAAGACTGAAGGGCATTTTCTTAACTAGTGATTGATGTGAGGTGGCCTAGCCCATTGTGTGTGATACTATCCCTGGGCTGATGGTCCTAGTTCTATAAGAAAACGGGCTAAGCAAGCCATAATGAGCAAGTCTTTAGAAAAGCAATCCTTTCCTTTCTTATCTAAATGCCTTCAGAACACCTTTGGAGTCTCTCTTGTGGATGACAACCTCCATGGTTTTTACTTCAGCTCCTGCCATATTTGTACCCTGTTTGAGTTCCTGTTCTCACCTAATTGTTTTGATGATGAACTGTTATATAAAACTGTAAGTGAAATAAACCCTTTCCTCCTTAATTTGCTTTTGGTCACACTGTTTCATTACAGCAACAGTAACCTTACTTGAAACAACATTTGTGTGTGTGTGTGTGTGTGTGTGCGCGCACTTGTGCTTAAAATCAACTGCCATCACATTTTAAGTAAATAGTCTTATTGTCTACAGTCACCTTGCCTTAAAAGAAATTTACACTAAAATTCCCTGTGCATTTGCATTTGTTTGGTATGTGTGTATAAACAGTATGCCAGTCTTATGGCTCAGTGTGTGGTGAGGCACGCTTAAAGAGTTAAGTGATCATAAAAAAGCTTAATATTTTACCTTTTGAAATATTTATATATATGATACTGAAGTTTATTTTATTTGTATTTAGTCTTATAGTGTAGAAAGATAGATACATATTAACAACTGAGCTCTGGATTTGATTTTGAAAAGACAAATACTTCTCTGGATGTACAGAGCCTCCTAACAGGAGTTCTGGATTCTGTAGACCTGGAGATAAGATATGAAGTAGCACTCCATTCTGAGAATCCCTGCTTTTCTTTCCTAAACAACTTTAAAGTCTCTCCTCTGGATGGCAACTTATAGTCAACCTACAGACCCATAAATGCGAACATAGTAGATATTAAGATTGTTAAACAGCCAAAAGTAATTCATATTTTGAATGGTTTGTATTCTGTATACAACTGTGGTGATTTGAATAGGAATGGCTCCCATGGACTCATAGATCTAAATGGTGGTCATTAGGGAATGGCATTACTTGATAGTTATTAGAAGGTGTGGCCTTGTTGGAGTAGGAGTGGCCTTTCTAGTGGAAGTGTGTCAGTGAGTGTGGGCTTTGGGGTTTCAAATACTTATGTCAGACCCAGTGTCTGTCTCTCTATCTGCTGCCTGTGGATCCAGTTATAGATGCTCAGCTACTTCTCCAACACCATGACTGCCTGTGTGTGGCTATTTTTCCGGCCATGATAACAACAGACTAAACCTGAACTGTAAGTCAATTCCAATAAAATACTTTCCTCCATAAGAGTTGTTGTGGTCATATCTCTTCACAGCAATAAGACACTGGCTAAGACAATAGACAAACTTTCATAACCCGGCTATCTATTAAAACTGGGTTCTGAGTGGTCAACACAGTTGCTGTAGCTAAACACAGTTCTGGTGACAGAACTCCTATTCTCTCAAATCTTTAAAAGTCACACTAGATTTCTGCTACCAATGTCACTGTGAGATGAGTGAGGAAAGATTTTAACCCTATATAACAAGTTAATAAACACAGGTAGTTCCTAAAGTTGTATGTTGTTTTGTGACAGTAGGTCTTGACTTTATAAGTTACTTTTTCTCTGAGATGAATGCTTTTCAAAATCGCCACAACCAATGAACCAGATTCCTCCCCTTACCTAATGTCTGTGCTACCCTCCAAGCAGAACTATTGTCCATTGAAACAGTTGGTGAATGACTTTATTGATAGACTATCTTAATGCACACACCATTTCTTAAATGAATGTAACCTGTTCTCTGTGGGCTGAGAATGATGACAGTCACTCAAGTCAAATAGCTTTGACCATAGCAGGAAATCTGTATCCAAAATTCATGCCTACAATTCATTCCTTGGAGCAGCAGAACTATCAACTCTCGGCTTAGCTACAATAGAGGTAAAATCCTTTGGTGATGTGAGGGACATTGAAATTCAGCCTTATTACAATGAACTCCAAGGTCTAAAAATTGTTCTTATTTTGGGCTTGTACCACAGTAAGAGCCAAGATTTTAAGCTCTGCTAAAAACAAAACAAAGACATGAAATGACTTTATCTATGTATGTTCATTTAAAAAATACTAGTGGTGATGTAATATTTTTAAAAAATACAGTTAATATATTTAGAGTTATTTCAAATTTATATTGAGACAAATGTATGTATTTTCAATATTGCTGTAGATAAGCATCTACATAAGACTGCTCAATTAATTGTTTTATATCAAATGATTTTTATACTACTCATTTTTATTGTTACAATATTTTATAAATTTTAAAGAATATGACAAGATTAAAAAAAAGAAAGATATTGCAGGTATTGAAGGGGGTCCCTGGGAGGAGTTGGGGTACAAAAGGGAAACAAGAATGTGATGTAATTCTATTAAAATGTTTTTAAATGTTAACAAATTCAGATAAATTGAAATCATGTATCTTTTCTCATCATAATGCAATAAAACTTAAATCAAAAAAAGAAAGAAAGAAAGAAAGAAAGAAAGAAAGAAAGAAAGAAAGAAAGAGAGAAAGAAAGAAAGAGAGAAAGAAATAGAACACTAGCCCAGCAGTAGTGGCTCTCATCTTTAATCCCAGCACTTGGGAGGCAGAGACAGGCAGATCTCTGAGTTTGAGCCTAGCAAGTTCCAGTACAGCCAACTCTCCACAGAGAAACTCTGACCTCGAGAACAACAAAAACGAAGAACTGGAATACCACAGTAATTCCTTTCTTCATGTCTCTACTAGCAAAAAAGAAATCGCTATATCCTACCTACATGAGGATCCCTTTCACAATTTCCCTCTAAATAAAATAAAAGTAAATCCCAATAACTGCATCAGTCTTCAACAAATGATAAAGGCACTAGGGGTTAGGAAGGGAGGAGGTGGATGTGGCGCCATCTAGCGGTACATCTGGCAACAGCCTGGAGGTCATAACGGTGCTCCTTATCTCCAGGAGTGTATCAATCACAACTAATACAGATTAAAATGTAAAGTCTAGTATGAACTGAACATGTTTCTTATAACCTCATATTCCACGTTCAGGAAGTAAGACCCAGGAAACCCTGAAATCAGCTTTGCTGCTTTTGGATAGACAACTATGGACCAGATGAGTCTCTTCTGAAGTAACTGTGTTCATAATTTAGAGACGACTAACTACATCAAAACAGAATTGACAAGAATGCAAACAAATGACATTAAAGAGAAGTTACTGAAAAACTACAGATTAAGCAGGTCAGATTAAAGACAATTACGAAATCACACCGGTTGTATAATATAACCCAGTACTTCTAATCGGCATAAAAATGAAAATATTTGTATTAAAAGGGGAGAACCGCCCTGTATTATCAAGAGTTGAAATGTATCTGCTGGGACCAGTCTTGATGCTGGTTTTTTTCTGTCTTGGCCAATGTGTAAACAGAGCAAGCCCGTGCCCATAATTCTATGCCATAAAACCTGGTTTAATTTCACTTCCATTCCAAGTGTAACACAAGTGCCTCTCCACAAAGATTTACTCATATCTCATTAAATTCGTGTATTTTATTAGCATGGAAATCCAAAATGACCTGATTTGATGTCCAGTCACTCTGTAAGTAGGAGAGAGGAAAGATCTGTGAAAGATAAAATTGTCAAAATGGAAAGAATCACATTTTTTTTTTTTAGCTTTAGTTGTAAACAACTGCCTTTTTTGACCAAACTCATGATTTCCTGAAAGCTATGTCCATAGTCTGCTTACTTTTTAAATTTCTACCCTGCTTGACTTCTTTCTCTATTCAAAAGAAAACACTAAGCAAGGAAAAAAATAAACTGCATCAGAGTTTACAGAGAAAGTATACCAACAAGCAGACAGAGACTGGGATGAAGATTGATCTCAGCATATACATTTCAACTTCTTTTTAAAGCACTGCATTTTGTTTTCGATGTACAGGTATTTATTTTTATTTAGAACTAAGCTTAAATGTAACACGGATTCATAGCAATTTTCGACTGTCCTATATCTGAAAAGCTTCCAAGGTCCCTGAGGTTATTCTTTATCCCTGGATACTATGATTTCAGTGTCTTTCAAATCTATTTCTCAACTCCAGTATTTAATGTGTAATAATGCAGGGAAAAGCTAATACTTGTCTATTAAAAATAGCTTGCTTCTTTCTATTAGTTTTTACGTATTGTGACAAATTTAAGCCCATTTTTCAAGCTATGGGTAAGGTCATGGATATAAGATAGTGGGTACAGCATGAAATAATAAGAATAAATTCTTAGTAAACATTCATTACGATGTTTTGTATGGCAAGTACTTAATAGATAATTTGTTTATATATCATCAGGTAATCTGAATAATTAATCTAAAAGACAGAAATTTCCATTTTATAAAGACTAAAGAGAAGCACAGAGTCTGTGCCAGTTCCTTAACTTTAGACAGTTCCTTAAGTGTACTTTAGGAGGACAAGCAGACACAAACCCATGCATCAGGCTAGAGAAACAGTGTAGCAGTGAAGAGCATTGGCTACTCTTCCAGAGGACTCAAAATCAGTTCCCAGATCCTGGGTTGAGGAGCTTACAAGCATATGTAACTCCAGTTCTAGATGGTCCAATGCCCCTTCTACCTTCTGCAGGCATCTGCATACATATATACACATAAATAGAAATTCTAACACTCTAAGTCTTTTTACTTCAAGTTTCTTTTCACATTTTTCTACCTACCTCTGCAACGTTTAATGATCAATAGTTCAGATTCTACGTCCACTTTTTAGGAGGCCCCCATTCAGACAGTGACAAAGGAGACCCTGATAGATTGTCACAGTTGGCACCTGGAATGTACCAAGGAAAAGACAATGCATGATTTAGAGAAGATGAGAATGTCATAGTTTGAGGGAAAGAAGGTGCTGTAGAACCAGGATTTGGGATAAATAATGAAAATATCAAAGAGGTAGAAACTGGACAGGGAAACAATGGTCTTCATCTTGTAGGGGAACATTAATCATGGAAAGTCCTCAGTGGTAGCTCATTCAAAAGAATTTTCACAAAAGACATGCACCAATTTCAGAGTGTGTTTGCTATGTAATAAAAACTTTTTTTTTACCTTCCCATGCATTTGTTGAAATAGATGTTGTACACAATTCTTATGTGAAATGCATTTGAATAGAAAAATGGCCAAGCGGTAGTAGCACATGCCTTTAATCCCAGCACTTGGGAAGCAGAGGCAGGTGGATTTCTAAGTTCAAGGCTAGCCTGGTCTACAGAGTGAGTACCAGGACAGCCAAGACAACACAGAGAAACCCTGTCTCAAAAAACAAAAACAAAAACAGAAAACAAAAGCAAAAAAGAAAAATGGACTGTGTTCTACATCTGCTTTAGGAAAGGTTGGTGAGGAAGGAAGTTCAGATCTCAGCAGGCATAGGAAGCAGAGAACTCAGGGGCCCACGTGACTATAGAGAGGCCAGCATGCCATGAATGTGGAAGATGGAATATATTGGTTTATATAAATATCAAAAAATCATATACCTGACTTAAGCTTGATCAACTGAATTGCCATAGATAAGCCTCTTTAAGCCCACCTAGTTGGTGGGTAGGAGAAATGTCTAGAACATTGTTGACATCATCCCTTTCAGGAGCATTTGAGAAATGAGCTGCTGGGAAAGGGCAGCTGAAGTATATTCCCTTCCATTCACAGTTGCTTTTGATGTTATTATTTATCTTTCCACATATTTTTATTCCTAAGGAAGAATAAGTAATTAAGAGACACCAGAGTTAGGATCTGTCCTCTGAAAATGCTGAGCCAATCAAATGCTATTAACTCTACCAACAAAGGTGCCACCATTGTGTGTGATATTCCCTTAACACAGGGAATATCTTTCATATCATGTCCCCTTCCTCCACATAGCCATAAGCCTCTAGAGACTACAAGAATTTCTGTCCACCAAGCTTGCTTATCAGTGAAATTCTTGTTATACCAATGGCAAGATAATAGAAGGAGACTCTTAAACCATCTACTTAGAGTTCCCAATAATTAAAAGAATCTGGTCTACCATAGACCCAGTGGGTTCCTTGTGTATCATCTTGAACACATCTCATGATGCTCCCATTAAAAAAGAATCCTAATTTTAGATAACAATGATCATTACTGAATACTTGTTTATGTCAAGCCTAAATTGTACTCTTGTCCTTGGTTACTTCTAGCATCTGAGAAAGCACAGGAATTATGGATCTCCTACTTGACTTTTCTTCAACTCTTTGGTGACAATCTCATGTCACTACTTAAATAGTGTTAAACAAATATATATATATATATGTATATATATATATATATATCTTATCATCTGCAGATTATGTATCTAGAACTTCTTCTGGATGACATAATTTATTTGTGGCCCTTACAGATGTGAGGCATGCAAAAGGCAACCCTATATTCCAGATATGATGACAACCCTTCTGCTGCAGCCTCCCAAGTACTAGGATTACAGGTGCGAACTACCACACCTTGCTCAGGATGCTCTCTTTCATTTATCTTTGGGTCCTTCAGTTATGGATTTTCTTGTCTTTCTCATTTATTCATTTTATCTTTTCTCCTCTTCCAATTTTCCATCCCTTCCTCCCTTTCTTTCTTATTTCCTCCTATTTATTTCCTCTCTTTTTCCTCTCTCCTTCAACTGTATATATCTTTACTGGGCAGTTTCTCTCTCTCTCTCTCTCTCTCTCTCTCTCTCTCTCTCTCTCTCTCATTTGTTTTTGAGACAAGGTTTAATATCCCTGGAACTGCCCTAGAATTTGCTTTGTAGATCAGGCTGGCCTCAAATTCATAAAGATCCACCTGCTTTTGCTAAATTCAAAGTCATGAGCCACCAAAAATGGCTTTTTACTCTTTCTTTGAGAGTACATGTGGCATTCTGAATAGAATTTCCAGTGCTAATGGAATGTGAGGGCAATTTTAGAGTGAAGCTGTTTAAGTGTGGCTTCATCATCTAGTGTTCATAGAGTAGGAGGCTTATTTCACCCACATCTCTGGAATCCTAGGGTCTGAGTGCAGGTGACTCCCACTTACTGAGCTTGTGACCAACATTTGTTCAAGATCACAGTTGCTTCTTTCTCTCCATAGACTTTTCAAATGTTCATGATTTCAAGATCTCTCAGTGAGGGCCACGAAGCCTGGACATCCCTTGTGGGCTCACTTTCCCATGTTTCAAAATTGTGATGACCCTTGATTATTTTTCCTATCATTTTTAAAATCCCACAAACAGGTAGTTTTTGTAAAAATTCTCTTCTTATTTTTTTTCTCACTTACTTTTCCCATCATTTACCCTTTTCTAATTACAGTGATTGGTTTTGGAGGAAAGGCAATAATTAGTTAGAAATATCAACTTTTCTCTGTTAGCCTCCCATCTCTGTATTGTTTGTGCTGAGTGAATGTTAGACCCATAGCTGGCCCTTATCATCACATATGGAAAATTAGAACATAATTGCTCTTTAGTGAGCATTGTTTGTTTATTTGTTTGGAGATGGGATCTCCTATTATTGAGCATCTCCTGAAGCTCCCTAGATAGCTGCAGATAATCTTGAATTCCTGAACCTTCTGTCTCTGTTTCCCATGTGCTGACATTACAAGTAGATACAGTGGAGGAATCATACCCATGACTCATGCATAATATGGAAGCAGTTTCCAAATGAGCTGCATATCCTCATCCCCTCACTGAACACTTTTTGTTCTTACCATTACCTCTTTGTTTCATTTGCTAAAACACAGGGAAAGAAATATATCATGGCACTGATTTTTCTCATGTCTCATACCTATTTTTCTTTATGTCTCCTGGAAAAGTTTAACAAAACTCATGTATTATCTAGTAATATTATGAATACTAAGATCTATGTCATAACAACCACTATACTTCATAATCCTGAGGAAGCTTGGAAGAGGAGTCAAATATGAAACTAGTAAAACTATAAATTTCATGCAACATTATTTTGCATAAAATTCATGGTTTTGATCATGTTCATCACGTTTGTCACAGACTCCAATCTCAAGTCAAAAAAATTTACAAATATTTGGAATGTGTTTTTAGTATAAGTTTTCCCTAATTCTATGTTCAAATTTGTTCTCAATTTTTTTTGTGTGTTAAAGTCAATGAAATATAACTTTGGTGCTATCTTATCGAGATATATTGTTTATTCCTTGAAGAATCTTTATATAAGACTTACATAAGCATGGCAATATATTTGGAAGATATTGGATTTCCTGAGTCTCTACATGAAAAAAGGTTTTATTAGAAGAATGTTAGGAAGACTGTGAATTACTATTATTAGAGAGCAACTGTGACAATTAGAAGCCACAGTTAATCCCAAACCATTGAAACATGAACCAAGAGACTGTATCATGAAACAGTTGGACAAGGGAGAAGCAGAAACCTCTTTATTTTTGTTTGAACTATTGCTCTATTTTGCAAGCCTTCATAAACCCTAAGGCCACACCCATGTGGTAATACTCTTCCAAACTCTTTTCAATGTCATCTCAAAACAACCCCTCTGTAAATGTTGGAGTAACTTCTCTTGGTGTCTCTTCTGAGAAACATTTGAGATCTTATAAAGGGTGTCACAATAGAAGACCCACTGGTCCTTAAGTTACCCCTGCCTGGCCATTGCTGTAAAATATGTACTTCATAACCTTAGAAAGCTATTGATATAGTATGGAAGTATTAAGGTTGGGCTTGAGAATGTGTCCATTCGTTACAGCCACAGCAAACATAATCAAAGGCTGGGAAGGAAGTGATTTTTAAAGGATCTTACTTAAAAGCAATTATGTTGACTAGGGGAGTGAAAGAATATTATTCTTCACAACAAATCAAAATTTGACCTCTCTATTCTGAGTGTCTAGTATTCTGATTAATTTATAACATTTAGTACTCACCCTTGTAGACTGCTCAATATATGACCTTCCAATTCATGCCACATGGAGCCATTGAGACTTCACTCACCATGTACATTTTTTCTTTAGCACATGAGGTACCATATTCCAGAAAGCTTCTCTTTCCTAGAAAAAACATTTCTGACTCCTTATAAACCTCCAAAATAATGTACTCTATTGGTTGCCTTATTAATTGTTCCCTAAGGACTGTGACACAGTGAAGGGAATATTTCACATATTATTTGCTACAGTCAGGACAGTGTTAGATGAAGAAGGATAAGAGGACTAACCATATGGCCTGGAAGGAAAGACAGAAAGCATCACTGTTGACTCACCCTCCCAGAGCCTCCCAAGGGTCATGTAAATGCATTCTCCAGATCTTAGAACATCTTCTGTTTCTCCTTCATATCAGTTATTTGGAGAATTTTGACCTCTTTCTTTCTTGTCACAAAATTGGCTTTCCTTTCTAGAGTCCTAAGTATACCCTATGTTCTTTATCTTCATTTCTTTTGTGAGTGCTTTGAGATGCAAAGATACTTGAGAAAATTGGTGTTGCCATTTCAAGCTTAGCTTTAAATTGTCCAAGTGTACATTTCCCTCACCGTGTTAACATCTGTAGAAGAATACAATACATGGTTCCTTGAATAATTCCAAGTTGAAATCCAGCAAGTTAGAGTCAATCTTATTTAAAGCCCACTCCTTTACTCCACAGTTAGAATGAAATATGCTTTAATTATACTCAAACAATATATCTTAAGAATACAGCTTAGCAACAAAAACTAAAGGAAAAACTGCAATTTTGGGTACATTGTAAGCAACCAGAGCATAGCATCCTCAGGCTCTGTGGATAAACTTCATCAAGACTCTTGTAATTAATTAATTTAATTGGAATTCCACCAAGACATAAATTAACTAACATCTTCTTAAAGACAAGAATATTGATTTTGGAACAACTCTAAATTCCTATAATATTTATCTTCAGTAAAAAGCCAAGACAATTCTAGTCCATTTCTTTTTGTCTTGAAAATGTTATGCCAAAACTATCATTTTGTTGGCTGCATATATCCTGATTTATATTCGATGAGAGTTGTAAAAGGCTTTTATAGAGGAGACAGCCGAGTGACATTTTTGTATAAATTATGACCATTTTTACTGCCACAGAGTTCTAAGGCTGAACTTCAGATACGACTGCACTCTAAACTGAAGATGGGGCCACATTCCTACTGAATGAGACATGAATTTCCCCTTCTCATCACAAGTAAGTGAGTATTCTACTCAGTCACTGGCTGTCAGCAGCATCACCTGAACCCCAGGGACCCTGCTCAGTTCTGATGTAGCAGCCCCTGCAGGGTAGGTCACCCAAGATAGCTTTAGATTGAGCTTTCTGTCCAGCCTCATGAATCACTGCCAACCATAAAGATTCTGGGAGCTAAACTGATACAAACCAGGCATCAAAGGTAGGAGAGAAAGAAAATTAATTTTGCAAATGCCAGTATTATGGATCAGAAATACAACCCTAAGGAACCAAATCACATTCCACTCAATGTGAAGCCTCATGACAAATTTCCCTGACCACAGAAATGCTGCCTCTGTACATAGCTCTCTGATCCTCTCTTGGGAGTACTGTGGAAGTTCAGGGAAGTTAAGGCTTTGTGGCAGTGTGGGCAGAGCAAAGAGATGGGTCTGAGGATTTAGAAGCTCAGAATTTCCTTTCAACTTGGCTTTGTGAAAAGAATTTAGGCACAGAAAACCACGTGGCTTATATGATTTCAAAGAAAATGTTGAACTCCTCCAACTCCAGTTTCTATAGTTACAGATGTTCTCTTAAAATCATAGGTAAAAGAAACATTAGTGCATGCACCACACACACCCACATTAAATCAAATCTAGTTAGAAATGTACTCTCTAAAACTAGCAAACTCTCCTAGCTCATCTTTGTAGTTCCTTATCCTCCTATTCTGTGTCAGTACCAGGGGCCAGATTTACCCACTCAAGACTGTAATAGATGCCCAGTGTCCTAAGTTGTAACTCTCATGAATCCTCCTCTGCTGAAACTGTCACCTACTGAAACGTGTCCAGTCTATACTAGTGACACTGATGTTTTTGGTATCCACCTTCAGATCCTGAAGTCTGTACCTAGGTTCCAGAAGACCCATAGCTCAGTTTCCAGTCTTTCCAACATTTCTTGGTGCCAATAACTCACAACTGACACCAAAGATCTATCTACTTATTATTATTATTATTATTATTATCATCATCATCATCATCATCATCATCATTATTAATTATTAAGAGCAGAAATCACCCAGCTCATTATTCATTTGCAGTTTGGTAAAGCTATCTATCTAGTTTTGATTGTGATCACTATATCATTCTAGTATAACCATAGCCTACTGCTTTTAGTTTTGACAAAACTATCTCATCATATTGATAGATTCTCTCTCTCTCTCTCTCTCTCTCTCTCTCTCTCTCTCTCTCTCTCTCTCTTTCTCTCTCTCCTCTCTCTCTCTCTCTCTCTCTCTCTCTCTCTCTCTCTCTCTTTCTCTCTCTCCTCTCTCTCTCTCTCTCTCTCTCTCTCTCTCTCACACACACACACACACACACACACACACGCACACACGCACACACACACGAGGGAGCACATGCACATGTATGTTCATTGGCTACCAAGAAATAGTCCAAAATTATTGAAGAGAGTCCTTAAAAACTGTGATGAAGAGGTGAAGTGTAGCTTTACACACTTGATGGCTTCTAGTAGTGGAGTGATGAATGACTCTACTTTCATTAAGAGGCTGGCCACTGGGAGTTTGACCATGCTCCAATGGTCAACACAAACTGGATTTGGTGTTGCTGTTTTTGCTGGGGGTAGGGGTGAAGATAGGAAAACAAGGGTGGGAGGGAGAACATAGGAGAAGTGGGAAGCAAGTGTGATTGGGTATATTATATGAAATTCCCAAATAATTAATAAAAATGTTATGTTGGAGAAAAATGACAAACCACAATACAATTCATATTTTATAAAACAAGACAACAGGGAAAGGATCTTTCCAGTTTCTGTCTGCACTCGGAACTGATCCTGTGCCACAGTGCTCAGAGCTGATCCTGTGCCAGAGCGCTCCATAGCCAAATACCGACAGGAGAGAGCCAGTCTCCTAGGAGTGCTTAAAAGCCTGTGAGCAGCCACGGTTACACAGAGAAACTCTGTCTCAAAAAACCAAAAAAAAAAAAAAAAAAAAAAAAATCCTGTGAGCACAGGTAATACCACTGCTTCTGCTCAGAGGGACCTGCCTGAAGATCTCAGGACACAGGAACCAAGAAGTAGCCTGGGACAGTATCCTTCCAGTTTCTGTCTGCACCCCAGAACTGACGCTGTACCACCACAGTGCCCAAAGCTGATACTGTACCACAGTGCTCCATATCCAAATACTATCAAGAGAGAGCTGGTCTCCCAGTAGTGCTGACATACCTGTGAGCATAGGTAAGACTACCACTTCTATTCAAATTCCTGGCCCAAGAGTGATCTGCCCAAAGCCATCATGACACAGGAACAAAGGAACAGTCAGAGACAGTATCCTTCCAGTTTCCATCTACACCCCAAAGCTGATCCTGTATCACAGCTCTCCATACTCAAATTCATCCCAAAGAGAACTGGTTTCCCAGGAGTATTGATACACAGGCTTGCAGGAGGGACAAGCCACAGTCAAAGACAAGAAGACCAGCTAACACCAGAGATAACTAGATGGCAAGAGGCAAAAGCAAGCACATAAGCAACAGAAACCAAGGCTACTTGGCATCACGAGAAACCAGTTTTCCTACCACAGTGAGCCCTGGATACCCCCAACACACCAGAAAAGCAAGACTCTGATTTAAAATCACATCTCATGATAATGATAGAGGACTTTAAGAAAGACATAAATAACTCCCTTAAAGAAATGCAACAGAGCACAGGTAAACAGCTAGAAGCCATTAAAGAAGAAACACAAAAATCCCTTAAAGCTACAGGAAAACACAATCAAACAGGTAAAGGAATTGAACAAAACCTTTCAGGATCTAAAAATGGAAGTAGAAACAATAAAGAAATCACAAAGGGAAACAACCCTGGAGATAGAAAACCTAGGAAAGAAATCAGGAGTCATAGACGGAAGCATCACCAACAGAATACAAGAGATAGAAGAGAGAATCTCAGGGGTAGAAGACACCATGGAAAACATTGATACAACAGTCAAAGAAAATGCAAAATGCAAAAAGCTCTAAACCCAAAACATCCAAGAAATCCAGAACAAAATGAGAAGAAAAAATCTAAGGATAATACTTATAGAAGAAAGTAAGATTCCCATCTTAAAGGTCCAGTAAATATCTTCAACAAAATAATAGAAGAAAACTTCCATAACCTAAAAAAAGAGATGCACATAAACATACAAGAGGCCTACAGAACTCCAAATAGATTGGACCAGAGAAGAAATTCTCCCATCACATAATAGTCTAAACACCAAATGCACAAAACAAAGAAAGAATATTAAAAGTAGTAAAGGAAAAATGTCAAGTAACACATCAAGGCAGAACTATCAGAATTATACCAGACTTCTCACCAGAGACTATGAAAGCTAGAAGATCCTGGGCAGTATAACACAGACTGTAAGAGAACATAAATGCCAAGCCAGGCTACTATGTCCAAAAAAACTCTCAATTATCATAGATGGAGAAACCAAGATATTCCATGTCAAAACCAAATTTACACAGTATCTTTCCACAAATCCATCCCCACAAAGGATAATAGATGGAAAATGCCAACATAAGGAGGGAAACTACTCCCTACAAAAAGCAAAAAGTAACCTTCTTCCAACAAACCCAAAAGAAGACAGCCACACAAACATAAAATTAACATAAAAAATAACAGGAAGAAACAATCACTATTCCTCAATACCTCTTATCATTGGACTCAATTTTCCATAGACTAGACTAACAGCCATAGACTAACAGACTGGATATGTAAACAGGACCTAGAAGTTTGCTGCATACAGGAGACACATTTCAGTGTCAAAGACAGACACCTCAGAGTATAGGGATGGAAAAAAATTCTCCAAGCAAATGGTCCCAAGAAACAAGCTGGAGTAGCCAGTCTAATATCAAATAAAATCAACTTTGAACCAAAAGTTATCAAAAAGGATAAGGAAGGACACTTCCTACTCATCAAAGGAAAAATCTACCAAGAAGAACTCTCAATTCTGAACACCTATGCTCCAAATGCAAGGGCACCCACATTCATAAAAGAAACTTTACTAAAACTCACAGCACACATTGCACCTCACACAATACTAGAGGGAGACTTCAATACCCTAATCTCAGCAATGGACAGATCATGGAAACACAAACTAATCAGAGACATGTTGAAACTAACAGAAGTTACAGACTAAATGGACTTTACAGATATCTATAGAACATTTCATTCTAAAACAAAAGAATATACCTTCTTCTCAGCACCTCATGGTACCATCTCCAAAACTGAGATTCTATTAGTCAGTCACAAAAGAGGCCCCAACAGATACAAGAAGATTGAAATCATCCCATACATCCTATCAGATCACCACGAATTAAGGCTGGTCTTCAATAGTAACAAAAACAACAGAAAGCCCATATACATGTGGAAGCTGAACAACACTCTGCTCAATGATAACTTGGTCAAGGAAGAAATAAAGAAAGAAATTAAAGACTTTTTAGAGTTTAATGAAAATGAAGCCACAACATACCCAAACTTATAAGACACAATGAAAGCAGTGCTAAGAAGAAAAGTCAGCTCTGAGTGCCTCCAAAAAGAAACTGGAGAGAGCATACACTAGCAGTTTAACTGCACACCTGAAAGCTCTAGAACAAAAAGAAGCAAATACATCCAAGTGGAGTAGACATCAGGAAATAATCAAACTCCGGGATGAAATCAACCAATAAGAAACAAAAAGAACTATACAAAGAATCAACCAAACTAGGAGCTGATTCTTTGAGAAAGTCAACAAGGTAGATTAACCCTTAGCAAGCCTAACCAGAGGGCACAGAGACAGTATCTAAATTAACAAAGTCAGAAATGAAAAAAGAGATGTAACAACAGAAACAAGAAATTAAAAAAAAATCATATCCTACTACAAAAACCTAGATACATTCAACAAAACTGGAAAATCAGGATGAAATGAACAATTATCTAGACAGATACCAAATACTTAAGTTAAATCAGGATCAGATAAATTATCTAAACAGTTCCATAACCCTTAAAGAAATAGAAGCAGTCATTAAAAATCTCCCAACCAATAATAGCCCAGGACTAGATGGGTTTAGTGCAGAATTTTTTCAGACCTTCAAAGAAGACCTAATACCAATACTCTTCAAACTATTGTACAAAATAGCAACAGAAGGAACACTACCCAATTCATTCTATGAAGCCACAGTTGCACTGTATAATCTCCCTTGGAGATGGAAAGGTTTCTGTCTAATCATGAACCTGTCACAATTTCCTTTCATAGAGGACTTCATAAGAGATATTTTTCTACTTTTATCATGTTTAATGTTCCAAATAGATTTTAAAAACTGGTTGAGTGTGTATTACTTTTAGTTTCAGAAGATATCATGTATATTTAAGAGACATTTAACTATTATAAATTATTTTGATGACTTAAAAAAGTGAATACTGAGTTGTATATTTTAAAATAAGTTTTATTAGTTTAATAAAAAAACAAACAATAAACCTCAACCTATTAATTTTCTAAAAAGAACTAGGGATGAGGGGTGAGATGGTTTCATTTTAGTTCTGAATGAGTCTCCAGGAAGTGACATTGAGGAGATTAACGTGGTGGAATTGCATCATCTCACTTGTTACACAAAGTATGGAATCATCTTTTCTATTTTCCTAATATTAATTATCAACTAAAGAGCATCTGAGTCTAAAGTGAGGCCTTTCTCCTAGTTTTCTCATGAGCCATATGTTCAAGCCTGCTCTGATTTGCCAAGACAACCCATCAAATGTTTATTCAACTCATCATCTCCTTTCTATCCCATCAACCTGTCCTTGCTCTTATCTTACATAGGCTTGAAAATGGCAGCACCATCCCTACCAGACACACTGGACTCATCCTTAGCATCTCTTCCTTTTTCTCTTTACTTACAACTAACCCTGTGTCTGTTGATTTTGTCATCTTAAAATAACAAACTCACTCATCATCTTCCATTCTTCAAGGTCTGTTCTTAGCTCATATTGTAAATTGCTGCTAACACTTCTTAGTTCCTACTACTACTGTTGTTCATGGCTTGTTCCCATGTAAACCACCTTATATGCCATGGTGTTCCGTGTAAAGTATCAGTAATTACATGTTTTATAGTCTTTGTGTGATTTAAAATGTAGCAACTTTATTGTGATTGTCTTTACCCTGATGTGTCTTGCTCATCTGTACTCCTTAGCATATGTTATAATAATGTAGCCAGTGACAAAAATAACTGAATAATGACTCAATATCATAAGGATCCGTTTTCCCTGATATAACAATCCTATATATGAGGAAGTTCTCTGGGGATATATATCACATACTTACATCTCATCATTTGATTATCTGCTACTTAGTATCCACCTTCAAATTGAGGAAAGGAGCCTAGTGAATATATGGGAGGACTCCTGGCCAGGGCTACTAGTGGTCCATGCTGTTTCCATGCACCTTATATATGGCCATACCAAAGACGGAGGAGTCATGGGTGTTTTGTCAATAATCGATGTATATGTCCTTTAAGTTAAAAATGAGAGAAAATGATCATTCTTTTCTTGTGTTTCACTGTTAAGAAAGATTTCCTAGGAGCAATGGATCCTTAGCTGTCTGAGAACCAGGAGGGAGAAGGGTGTTAATGTAATTAAGTATAATATGAACTTTGAGACAGACAGTTGGATGTTAACCTTGTTCTGGTGTTTAAGAGTTGGCTCAGTTATATTAGGTAATTTATTCCAAATTACCCAACCAGTGATTTGAAATCAAACATTCCAAAACACTTTTCTTTTTTAAAGGTGAAGAGAAAAATAAATATATAAAATTATTATCTCAGGGTTTGTTCAAAAGTTTCTAAGTGAACACCATTAATTATTGGTTGGGTGAGAAAAGAAAGTTAGAAAAAAAGATAGAAATAAAGATGACAAAGAGGAGTCTGTGGCCTCGTGTGTAGTTTATGACATTTGGCAGCTTGTTTAACACACTCTGGCTCTTTGCTTTTTCATCTGTAAAATGATCATAATTCTTTATACCTCATGGAATAACACAGGAATGGGGTCAAAGGTGCATATAAAGTTTTATGTATCATGTTCAGCTTTTTTAACATGATAGCTATGATTAAGTGAGTAAATTTAGCATGTTAGGGGAAACATATAAAAAATATTTTTCCCTTTTCAGATTAAAAAAAAACTAAATATTTCTAACTCTCTACACCCCAATTTCAAATTTCTGTTAAGATTTGGAATCTTCAAACCACAAAACTAAAGTATGCAAAATATGTATTTTTTTTCCTTTTTTCTATCCAAAACTCCTATGGCACCTAGAGCAGAAATAGAATTTTGCAGTTTCAAGGGAAATTTCAACCACTTAAGGTTTTTTTTAGTCAATTCCAAGAAGATATAATTTATGGTTCAATATTCCTCATTTTTTTTCATTGGCCTGCAGGAATCAGGAGACCCTCACAGTAACTTAGCAAACAGAATAAATTGCCTGGTTCTAAGTCAGCAATCAACTTGGTAACTTCAATAGACATTTTCAAAGCCCCATTTGCTCTTGGCTTCTTCCAAGACCTACTGGTTGTCTTTGTCTTTCTTCCTGTCACTTACACCTCATCTCTGTCCCTGTTTTCTGAGAGCATAGAGGCTGTGTTCCAAAGATAGCCAAGGTTGTACCTTGTGCTGCAGCAGGACTTGGTAATGTGTAAGAATCACCCAAGTGGTACTGGTTTTGACAGCACAAAGGGGTCATGGAGAGCAGCTGAGGCTCGGCACAGTGAGAGGCCATGGAAGGCCATTGGTGAAGGTGCAGCATCAGTTTGCAATTGATTGCCCAGACTGAAGGTGTCATGCAAAGGAGTTGAGGCTTGGAACCGTGAAGACAGTCTATGAGAGGCTATTGGTGAAGCCTAGTTACAGCAGTGTTTTGGGAATGCCAGTACTATATGCAGTGACCACCAAGGACACCAGCAGCAGTGGAGTACAGGCATCTTGGAGCCCAGAAGACAAAAATGTGTGCTACAAAGGGCAGAGTTGGAGAAGTGATCCAAGCCCTTGGAGGAGCCCAGAAGATCGTGAATTGGATCCCAGACATTGGTTTTGCTTTTGATTGTGACTGTGCCCTGATATTTTTCCCTCTTGAGGGAAGAACGTATTTTGGTGGAGCCCACAGTTAAGAGACTTTGAATTTTAAAAGATATTGGACATTTTAAATTGATTGAACTTTTAATATGTTAAGACTGTGGGACTTTAGATTTTGGGGATAAATAAGAAAGTAAGGGTTTATGCTTAATAGTGATGTGTTTGTGTGTCAAGTTGACAAGGGGTCAATTGTAATGGCTGGTTTTGTGTGTCAATTTGACAAAGGCTGGAGTTATCACAGAGAAGGGAGCTTCAGTTGGGGAAGTGCCTCCATGAGATCCAGCTGTGGGGCATTTTCTCAATTAGTGATCAAGGGAGGTAGGGCCCCTTGTGGGTGGTGCCATCCCTGGGCTGGAAGTCTTGGGTTCTATAAGAGAACCTCTCAAACCTCTCCAGCTCTGCCCTTGGTAGCATACATCTTGTCTTCTGGGCTCCAGATGCCTGTACTCCACTGCTGCTGCTGTCCTTGGTGGTCATTGTTCTATCCACTGTAGTAGTTTTGACAACTTTAGTTCCTTAGCACATGCGGACCTTGCACTACAGTATTCTGTATCTGCAGAGACCTCAGATACATGTTCGTGGGTGCCCTCTCTCATAGTCTCTCTTTCACATTCTCTCTTACAATCTCTCTCTCTCTCCTATTCTCTTCATATTCTCTCTCACATTCTCTCTCTCCTCTAGCTCTTCTCTCTCACCCTCTTCTTCTTTCCCTCCTCCTTCCCTCCATCCTTTCCTCCTTATTTCTTGTCCCCCCTATGTATCCCCCAATCACATGTCCTGTACTCTTCCTGTGCAATAATCACTTGGAAAAATATCTATATATTTCCTGGTTCCCAGAATTCAGAGGAGAAAAATCACTGTGACTTCCCTTTGTGTAGAAGTTATCTAGTTACCTAGGAGATCTATAATTCACTCTTTTGAATATTATCAAGAAAACAGGCAGAGCCAGACAGTCAGAACCATCAGGTGACAGACTCAGCATCCACTCAGTCTTTCCTTCATTTCCCAGCTTAGAAAAATTGTTTCAAGTTTAAAGAAATTCAGTCAAATGTTGTTTTTGAAAGTCCATTGTAAGCTTTAATGTCTGCTTCATGGTGGCAATTCTTTCTGGAGGACAAGAAAGAATAGGTCAAGCTTTCAGGATGAGTCCAAAGTACATTTCTTCATCAGTGAGAATTCAAAAAGAATGATGGCATACCTCAGCCATAAATTCAAGACTGCTTGGACATCTGCACTTGCATCTAATGTCCTAGGGTCTGTCCTGTTGACGTTAGCCTCTGCCACCTCAACATCTCACTGAGTAATTCCTTTGTGTTCTTTGTCACTGATCAACATCTTTTCATATAAAATGGTGGATAGTAAAAACTTTAGACTTTCTTGGCCCTAGACTGTCATGACCTAGACATCTGTCATCAGAGCATGAAAGTTCTGGACAATACATAAATGAAAGAGTATTAATAGTGTTCCAAGGGAGTTTATTTATGGATGCCAGAATATAAAATTCCATACAATTTCCACATGTCAGGAAATATTATTTTTTAAGAGTTTGAACCATTTACAAGTGTCAAAACTAGTCTTAGCTTGCAAAGCTTCAATCCTCTATAATACAAAAATAAACTCTAGAACAAATATGGCCTAGGGCATTGTTTGTCAATCCTTGTTTTCATTATTAATCTACCAAACTTAGCAAATGATTGACAACTAGTCATTCTGTATAATTTATAATCTTATCTCTGTTTGTTTAAAATATATAATTAACTTTGGATTTCCAAGTATTTCAAGATCCTGTGTTAGTTCTCCACAGATTTTCACACCAAAGAGTATGATATTTTTCTTGCACATTAATTGGACATCTTCATGTTTCCATTGCTTTTCAAATCCCATAATGTTGGTTTCATTCCATCACTAGATATTAAACAGGCACAAAGTGTTCTTGTAAAGGGCATCAGTGAGCTCCAAATCTAGATTTAAAGACAGCTTTCAGTTTACATTTTATTCAACTGCTCAGCAGTTCTTAAAGGGGGGGGTTCTCCTTGGGGAGTTCTGTTTTGCTTATTGAATTATAGTCCTTTTTCTGTTTCATCAGCAACTCTTGTTTACCATTCAATAGACTTTGCTTATTCCACAGTCCCTAGGCATTCTTTCCTATTTTCACTTTTTTTCTCCAGGTATCTACATAGCCTTAACTCTAATGACTTATACTCCAGTCATTTAAAATATAGATCACTCCTTTGCCTCCCAGATTTATGTACTACTTGATATGTTTCTGCACACACATCTGCTATAACAAAAAAACTGACAGAGTTTAGGGCTGCAGGTGTTGCTCAGTGGTAACTTTCCCAACATGAATTTGGTTCTGGGTTCCATACCCAGCCTTGCAAAGAGAAAGCAATTGATGGCAGGGGTTGGGGGGAAGAGAGAGACAGAGAGAGAGAGAGAAGAACAAAGAGAGAGAAGGAGGGAGAGGGGGGGAAGAGAGCTGCTGAATCTATCTCCTAATGAATCCAGCCCCACAGAATCCTTTTCCAACTCCAGCCTTCCCACATCTCAGCAACCTGCAACTCCAGCTTTCTCCATACTACTATTTAACATCTAAACTGATTCATACATGTGAATCACATTTCATTTTGATTTCTCTTTTATATCCACCTGACACACACTAGCACTCAATCAGCATAGTCAACACAATCTATAAAATATATTGTAATTTGAATCTTTCCTCTTTATACTGTCTATCATCTAAGTTTTCTCTCTCTGAGCTATTCCAGGGCCTCTTCTGCAATCTTATCCTTCAAGGACATTCTCAGTTCTGCAAAATCCAGTGTAAAAGAACCAACTGTTGTGGGTGAACAGGGCCACGAAACTGAAGAATTGGGCTGACAGTTCCAGGACGGCACAGAGTACAAGTTTATGTAGACTTATTGATAGAAGAGTAGTCATTTTCCCTGTCCAATCATATTAGGGCACTGGGAGGCCTGTGATTAGACAGGGAAAAGGGGAGTGGCACTAAGAGTCACAAAGAGAAGGAGCATCTCAGGGCAGGAGAGGAAGAAAATGGCTGCAGATGGGCTACAATGGCGTTTAACAACCACAAGTAGCCATGATTTCACAAGGTTAGAAATATTGAGATAAAGTTTTTATCATTATCAATTGGATCTGAAATTATTGTATTGGCATCTTGCAAATTGTTATATTATTGATACATAAATCTGATTGGTTAATTAAGCATTAAGAGTCATGATTCTACAGGGAAACTGGGTATTGTGATGTGATGGCTGACTGTGGGGTGTGTGGGGCATTGTGTGGTAGGAAGAGGAACTCAGGAGTAGGGGGTGCTGGAGAGATGGCCTAGCGGGGCCCTATGGTCTGGCATAGCCAGAGAGTTGGCAGGCCAGCAGGAGCACAGAAGCATGGTCTGGCCCCACAGAGAGATGGCAGGCTCATTTTTTAATATTTCCCAAAATAGATGGTGAACCAATGTGCTGGCTGGGCACCAATTCACTATAAATTTAAGATTATTAGCCTGAGAGTTAGAGTTTTATTTTATTTTATTTTTTGTTCTGTTAAGTGAGTAACTGGGTAGCACTAAAAAAAAAAAACGAGTCACATGTACTCTACCACAGGAGTTGAAACAAAGAGACTTCTAGCAGTGCTGAGGAAGGACCCCTGCTGTGGGAAATTATAGGCTGCTCTGAGTTAGGAAAAGAATAAAATTTGCCTCATCTTAGAGTACAGGGATTAAATTGTGAATTTAAAATTAAAGGTGGTGCATGCCTTTAACCTCAGCCCTTGGGAGGCAGAGGCAGGAAGATTTCTGAGTTAGATGCCAGCCTGGTGAGTTCTCAGACAGCCAGGACTACACAGAGAAACCCTCCCTCAACAAAAAAAAAAAAAAATATTATTTGCTTTTAGAATAAATGTATACTCACATTCTGTCTGAATCACATGGGAAATTTCACCTGTGGTTCAGAACTAGATAAGGATTATTAGTCACTGAATCCAGAGTAGACAGTGCAGTGATAATCATTGCCTGCTTTGAACAGGTATTACTTATCTATGTCTGTGGCTCCAGGTAGAGAGTTCAACAGACAGATATTATCCAGGTATTAATAAGATATGTCTGTGGCTCTGGGCAGAGAATCAAATGGAACGATGGTATAAATTGTTGAACTAGCCACAAGAAGCTCATATTCTGCTAACATGGGTTCCACAGAAATCTTTTTTTTTAAAGATTTATTTATTATTATATGTAAGTACACTGTAGCTGTCTTCAGACACTCCAGAAGAAGGCGTCAGATCTTGTTATGGATGGTTGTGAGCTACCATGTGGTTGCTGGGATTTGAACTCAGGACATTTGGAAGAGCAGTCAGTGCTCTTAACCACTGAGCCATCTCTCCAGCCTCCCACAGAAATCTTGAGTGTCTTTTCCTGCTTGGCCAGATTGGAAAGGCCTAGCATAGGCACATATACTATCTTAGTTTACTTCATTTGTTTTAGATTGTTTTGATTTTCAAAACGGGTATGATTTTGAGTTTCGTGGTTATATTATTCCTCTGGGAGAGAGGTTTAAATAAAGGGTTTTCTGATTACTGGCTCAAGGATTTGAAAAAAAGGTTTTTGTCTTTGTGTTTTTGGAAAAAGGTAATTAAGGTATTTACACCCAGAACAAATATGACAAAGAGAGACCTCCAGAGGGCTAGATTCCAGAAAATTAAACAGAAAAATATATATCTTGATGATAATAAAATTGTGTTTTGAGATTTATATATTACAGAATATACAGCCTTGGGGAATTTCCTCATCAGACATGCTGAACTAACCTGCTTGAACTCCTAATGTCCTGGACTTCAGCTGGATCCAGTCAAGACACAGACATCAGAGACTAATCAATCCTATTTTCCCTACCCTTCCCCTCCCACTTCATAATATCTCAATGCCCATATTCAGGTTGAAGAAGTTATAAAGAGTCATCAACCTAGTTCCTTGGGCTTTGGGACTGGAGACGGTTATGAATAGGTTGTCTTTCTAGGGAATGTAGAAATGGTCATATTTGGAACAGAGAGGAAATAGCTAGAATTGATTGTACAGCCATAATCTGATTTGGTAGAAATCTTTTTGTTACTAAGCTGAAGTCATATTTTTTAATTGGTACATAATTTATCTTGATGCAAATTCAAGAGTTTCATTGGTATAAATTTCTTCTAGTGATAAAAAATTTTGTAAGTACAAGGTTTAGACCAACTCCTTCTGTAACTGTTATTTTAATCTGATCTGAGATGTTTAAGCCTGTGAGTTTAGGGCCAAATATCAAATTCATGGCTCTGAGTTTATTGTTAGGATGTTTTCAAGATTTTAATTAGAAATAGCTGAGAGTAGTTAATAGACAACAGTCTAGATTACTTTACTTTGTTCATTTATAAAAACATCAGAAATTCACAGAAAGTGACATTTAATGTTATTTATTCACTCGTTGTTGAGACTACTCTGCTCCTGACAGCTTTCCTTGTCTTGGATTCAAAGAAAAAATTGAGCATCTTTGAGTTACTCCAGTTGTGGAGAGATAGCCACTAGGCAAGAATTGCCTCATTTCATCTACAGACATAATATTGTCCAAAGAAAGGACACAATTACAAGTTAGGAAAGCTTGATTCTGCCAAGACAGAGTAGGCTAGTCCTTAATATCCTGTCTCTCTAGGTCTGTCAAATGTTCCTGGGCAAGAAGGCTGAAGACCAAGTCTCCAATGTTTTGAAGTAAGGGACTGTCCAGGTGATCAGCAGTCTCTATAAATTGGCTATGTTCTGGAAGCTGTGTTAGGCTTCCTATATATTTTCCGTTAATATCAGTCGTTCTTGGATTTCTGACTGGGTTGAAAATCTATACAGTATCCTAGCCAACTCAAGCTATTTACTTTGAGAAAACAGATTTGAGAGGATGTTTTTCAGATGGCATTCAATCTGAAGCTAAGGTATATCCAGGTGCAGAACTATATAGTCTTTTAAGTTAAGATAGAGGACAGTGTTAAATTTTATTGACAAAAATGTTGGACTGGGTGTTAGGTCTATTTTATATAGTATGATTTATAAAATAATAATAGTTGTGCTCAATTTATATTTTGAGAGAAAGTCTTTTTTTAATTAAACAGAAAGGGTGAAATGTTGCAGGGTTTTCCCTGTCCAATCACATTAGGGCCATGGAAGGCCTGTGATTGGACAGGGAAAGGGAAGGCAGAGCTATGATTCACAGAGAGAGGGAGTTTCTCAGGGTAGGAAAGGAAGATGGTGGTGGATGTGTACCCACATGGTGTTTACCAACCACAAGTAGCTATGATTTTGCAAGGTTAGAAATATTGGGATAAAGTTTTTGTCATTATCAATTAGCATGTCAAAATTCCAATCCGGGTTCCCTGACCGAGTATTCAAAGTGGCAGTTTTCTTATTGGCTTCACACCGCTCAGAACTCCAAAGTAAGAGATCTCCTCCTGACAAAGTAGCCCTACACAGAGCTTTCCAATCTTGAGGGGTTAAATTTGACTCTATTACAGTATCCAATAAAGCTTGTATAAACGGAGCCAGGCAGTGGTGGCGCACGCCTTTAATCTCAGCACTTGGGAGGCAGAGGCAGGCAGATTTCTGAGTTTGAGACCAGACTGGTCTACAGAGTGAGTTCCAGGACAGCCAGGACTACACGGAGAAACTTTGTCTCAAAAAAACAAAACAAACAAAACAAACAAACAAACAAAAAAAGCTTATGTAAATGACACTGTAGGGCCATATTGTGCCACCACTTCTTTTAATTTTAATCACCTTGAATTCTAAGGTCTGATAATGTCTGATTCTATTATTTTATTGATCGAGTATCTCAACAACAGGGAAAGCTAGTACTTCAAATGTATCCTTCCCTTTTCCACAAGCCTGACTTAGGGCTCTTTCTAGGGGCGATTGATATACCTCAGAGTAGCTGTTTTTTTCTGTGCTTGATGCTGTTTTTAGTTCTCATAGCTCATTAGTCAATTTTTGTAACTTAATTTTAAACTCTGATTTACTTAGTTGCATGTCCATCTGGGTAGCATCTCCTGCAGTAGAAGCCAGAGGCGGAGCAGAAGGTGTGTAAGGAGGCCACTCCTTGCCATGATATCTAGTGGCTCCTTTTTCTGAGTGAGCTTCCTTATCTAAAGTTAACTCATAATTAGAATCCTTATATCTTCTTAATTTATGGTTGAGAGGCCCTCTTTCTGAGGGAGCCCTCTTTGGCAGGAGTTCTTCCTGAATTTCTACAAGCTCTATGTGGGCACTATCTGACACCTGTGAGCTCTCTTCATTAATGATATTTTTTATGAGTGCCCAGAGGTGGAGGGTGAATTTATCTGAGTGTTTCATAGAGCTCCTCCAATATTTTTCCAGGTTCTCTTATTTAAAGTTCTTACTTCTTGAAACCATGGGCAGCAAGAATATATCTTATCTGAAATATTCTCTAATAATTGTTCTTCCACCCTTATCCCTCCAGCCTGAAGCAGCTCTTCAAGGCTGTGGACAATTGCCTGTTTGGAGGTCTCCAATCCCATGTCACTGTCAAACCCTAGGCAAGATTAGCACCGGATCAGTGCCAGTCCCAATCTATCTGGTATCCTCCTACACTTACAGTAACACTTCCAAAAGATGAAGTTAAGGCTAGTGCTAGTGTAAATAGTATAAGTTGCTTACCGTGTGGGATGGTATACCATTTTTTCTTTCCTTTTCTGCAGAGCTCCGCCTAAGACAGTGCTGCTTTCCTCACGTTGGGCGCCACTTGTAGCTGCCTGCAGCCACACAAACCAGGTTTCCTGAAAGAGAGGCCAGAGCCTGGAAAAAAGTATGGGGGAATCGGGCTGCAAGAGGAATGATGAGACCAAGTCGAAATTACTAATCAAGGTCCAACTTTACTTAGGAACATCAGATATATAAATACATTTCAAAAAATGAAAGCAACTCTCTCAAAGCCAGAATCTTCTCTGGCTATTATCATCTTGTCATTAGCAGAAACTTGCCAGGCAGGAACACTCAGCAGCTCAGCAGGTGGTGGTTCCTAGCAGGAACTTCAAGAAAGAGAGATAGCAAATGGCAGAACAAAAGAGCTTTGTTTGTCTCACCCTAGGTGAGTGAGCTGCTTGTGGCAAGGCAAGTTCTGAATCCGCAGGCTTTTGGCTGATAGAGATTACACAGGGCCATGAAACTGAAGAATTAGGCTGACAGATCCAGAACTGCACAGAGTACAAATTTATGTAGACTTATTGATAGAAGAGTGGTCACGGGTGGGAGCCAGTCAGTGAATGGCATGTTACATAATGTGATTCATAATTGTGATTCAGTCAGTGAATGGCATGTTACATAATGGGCACGACAAAAGTGATCAACTAAGGCCAGACTGTAGCTGGTATACCTTGAGCTAGTATCAAAAATGTTAGGCACATATCTTCTGTAGATGTAGCCAATGTACAGTTGGGAAATGATACTTGACACTGTAATTTTTTTTTATTACTAGTACACTGGGAAACTACGTATGGAAGACAGATCATGTTTACTCCTGGGCAGACATGGTGGTTATGACTCACGAGAGTTGCCACTGAGTCCTGTTGGGATTCTATCTTCTCTACATATAAAGTTGGAAGTAATGATTTTCCAGTTAAACTGAAACATGGTATTTATCTGTTTAAAAATTTTTTGTGGCTTGCTGGGCGGTGGTGGTGCATGCCTTTAATCCCAGCACTTGGGAGGAAGAGGCAGGTGGATTTCTGAGTTTGAGGCCAGCCTGGTCTACAGAGTGAGTTCCAGGATAGCCAGGACTACACAGAGAAACACTATCTCGAAAAACCAAAAAAAAAATTTCTGTGGCTTTCCAATGACCTGACAGCTCTTTCTGACCTCAGACTTCTATACGTTTCCATCCTGTCACTAGAATCAGTCTCCTCATGGCTGTTTAGATGTTATATTGAGACTTGCAACATTTCCATGAATACAGTGCATCCACAATAACTTCTCCTCCTGATATTTGTTCTCCTACCCACTGTGGCTCCTCAAATGGTCATGTTTTTACATACTATAAATGTAGCCTAGATAGATAGCCAAAGGTTTCTCCATTTATGATCAAGGTTCAATATAAACATGTTGTAAGTTAAAAATATGAAAAATAATGGCTATATAATTATTATGCCTATTGAACACCACAGCTTAACCCTGTCTATCTTAAATTGGTTCAGAATGCTTGCACCAACCTCCTGCCAAGCAAAACATCTACATCTACACAAAGACTATTTTACAATAAAAGATTGAATGTCATACATATTTGGATACCCACATATTTGACCACAGTAGAGAATCATTTGTTTAGCTTCACGATCTTGAGGCTAAGAAACACATCTCACTGTGACTGGCCAGCACTACAACATAGTGTTAGACTATAAGTCACTGAGCAAAGATCACAATCAAAGTATGATTGCTCCTGAGAGACCATCACTTTTGCACCAGCAGAACATTGAAAAGTTATACATCAAGCCAACAGAGACCTGTTATGAATACAGTTATACCTGTGAGTGTTTCCTTTATCTTTGGGTGTGAGGCTAACCCAGTGAGTATGTGAGGTGCATGCACATGAGGATATATATACTTGTATCTGCGCATGCCCAGGCTGAGTCGAGAGCAGGCTATCTGGTGTCTACCTCTTTTGCTCTTCAGCTATTGCCTTGAGACAGAATCCGCTTATGAGCCAGAAACCTGTCATATTTTTGGTTATGCTAGCTGGCCAGCAAATTCTTGGGGTCTGCCTGTCTCACCGCCCCCCAATGCTTGAGTAGCAAATATGTGCAGCTATGGCCAGTTTTTATTAAAATAAGTACTGGGTATTCAAACTCAGCCCCTCATGGTTTAAAAGTCAGTGCTGCTGCTCCAGAGCCTTCTCCTCAGCTCTCTCAGTAAATATTTTCTTGTTATTTGCTGTTTATTTGTTGTATCTCCCCTCATCATATAATCTCCATGGGGTTAGGAGCCATATCTTTTATATTTACCACATACACATAAACTTTGGTTCAATGACTGTCACATACCAAACAGTCAGTCAACAAACATGTGCCCTCCACCCCATATGAAAACTATCAGACAAAAGGTGTTAGAGACTAAATGTCATGTGTTCCAAAAATTCATATTCCTGGATCCTCAATGTGCTGGCATGTCAAGGTGGGCTCCTAGGAAGTTATTGATCATGTGGGTGGAGGCTTCATAATCTAATTAGTTACCTTAGAAAAGCTATGGGAAAGCAATATGTCTTACAAAAAGATGAAGGTCCAGTAAGCAAATAACCGGTTACAAATGGAGAAAAGGGGAACCAAATAGACTGTTTCCATGATCACAGACTCCCAAGCCTCCAGGTGAGAAATAAATGTCTGTGTTTGGGCTATACAGTCTGTGATATTTGATTTTGCCACCCAAATAGGCCAAGATAGAAAGTAGATCTTTGAGCCTCACTTTGAAAGAGGTTGTTTCTGATTCAAAGTCAAATCCCCTCAGTTACAGATAAATAAAGTGAAACTCAGAGGACTGTTGGGGAACTGAATAAAGTCACAGCTTAAGTGGGACTAAAATTCACTTCTTTCATGTCCAGCCCAGGGAGCCTAGCCCTACATCACTGGGATGAGTCTGTACCTCATCGCATTTTCTCTATTAAGGTTAATTCTTTCTGCCTTCAAATAAGTGGCCGGGGGGATGAGGACAGTTCTTTTAATTTGCGACACAAAGCAAAGAGGATTTTTTTTTTCGATAAATTTTTTTTCCAGGCATTTTGTTTATAACCCTAAAGTCAGAACCCAATCGAATTTAAATTGCATTTCACCTATTTTTAATATTCTAAGACATAGCTTGTTCATGTTTTCCATATAAAACTCTCAGTTCCATCTTAACCTTTTGCATTTCCATTCTTTTTTTTTTTTTCCACCATCAAGCGGTCTGGCTCTCCCGTGAGTGCAGCAGCCAGATAACAAACTCCTCCAAATAACGGTGTGAGTGGCCTCTCCTGCTCCAGGCTGGACAGCCCCCTCTGAGAGTGGAAAGAACACTGACTGGTTAGAAGCCGGGTGTCCTGGATTACAAATCCCAGCATGGCCACTGACTCCCTATGTCACTCTAGACAAGTTGTTTCAACACCCTGGCCACACTCCCTTGATTTGTGGGATGAAGAAGTGGGCATAAAATCTTCCCAACATTCCTAGCCAGTTCTACCTCTCTAACTTGTACACATTAAATAAAACTTTGTGTGTCAGAGGAGAATATGTTACAGTCTTTTCTCCCCCTGTGTCTCATGTGTATTCTTTCCTTATGACATGATTCTCTTAAGAAGAATCTTCTAAAATTCACATTTCTCCAAAGAATAAATTCCCTTTTCCTTCATGACTCTGATCTTTTCAAGCTGTTGACTCAAAAAAAAAAAAAAAATAATCATGGTACCATGGAAATCAGTTACCTAAAGGGTACCCTAGGTATATGCCTGAGACACAAGAGGATTAGCTTTTCTAGCTATCCAGAGCCTCTGAAATATGTTCTAGGTAACTGGCCATCATATATGAGCAAACATCCAAGTCAAATCAAATGCTTTTATTATTTTTATTTTATTATTTACATCTCACCAATATTCCGGTTCTACCTTAAAGTAAAGATGCTACTATTATAGAATTACATCCTTGCCAGGATCATTCCAGAGACTAAATATCTTGCAATGAAGTCAGGCATTCTTTCAATAGTTCATACAGCGAGCAATTGTTTTAGTAATTATCATAGACAAGCCTCGAAGGAATGTGCTGGAGATGTGGAAATGGGTAAGGCAATAATCACTGACCACTGGGAACTTGGCCCCCCTGCCACATTCACACACAAACATGAAGTAATGACCATTTCCTTAGATAGGCTGACTTCATGGTTGCTTTATCTGTAGCACTCAGTGCTGGGGGTGGAAGGGTAGAAGGTAATGGGTGGCTGAGTGTATATGATGTCCTGGTTCTTTCATGACTCCAAGCCTGTGCAACTTTATCCAACTGTGTTCTTTGTGGGAATTGTAAAGGTCCGAGATGGATAAATAAGGAGCTGGTGACGTCCTGTTTATCATACTGGGGAGTCTTCGAAAGGACTAGTCATACTTACTGGGGGTCTAAGATCCTTCCTTGATATTTTGGCCTCAAGTTCATGGCACACATTCTACCCAGGCTTTGTAGGAACCCTACAGCACAATTTTGTTTGTAACCTAGAGCTTGTTCTTCTCTTCCTGTCTTTTGAATAACCCACTATAGGCTATTCATAGTTTTCCACAGCAAAAATTTTCCTATAGATGAAAATAATTTCCTTAGTTTGATAGTCTGTCTTCTACTAGAAAAAAGAGACACCAGGAATCACAACTACAGTCTCCAGACCACAAGCTCATACAATATTTGAAGGCAATTATCATCTCTGTGCATGAGCTAGAATGATTTGTAAGGTTTTTGCAATGTTATTGCAACACTGCAGCATCATGTATAATGCACTATAGTTGCCTCTTTTTAAAATTATAATATAGCATTAGCAAGAAAATTATACATTGAAGTAGCCATGATAAAAATCATTCAGCCAGGCATAGGATGTGATCCTGTGGTCCCAAACTTATGAAGCTAAATGAGGAGATTACAAGTTCAAGACCAGACTGGGCTATATAACAAGTCTGAGGACAGCCTAGGCTGTGAGATCCTGTCTTTAAAAAAAAAAAGAAAAAGAAACATCACATTTAATATCACTCATGCAATTTTTAGCTATTTACATGTTTTTCCTCCCTTTATACTCCAAATATCCCCCTGAGGCAGATTCTTATATAATCATTCTCATCTTATTTACAAGGACACTGTCTCTGAGAAATCAAAGGACTTCCCTGACACCTTGCAGTAAATAGCAACACTGAGACTATAACTAGAAGTCCATCTAACCATAGGCTCCATGCTTACCTGCTAAGTTTTTTGTTTTGAAAATTTAAAAACAATATCTGAGAGATGCTAGTGGTGGTGCATGACAGACAATAGGAAATGCTATCACTTGAAGAAATACGACAGACTTTTCAAAAACTGTCCAGACAAAATCTTCAGATGGATTCCAGTGGTGTAGTAAAAACTTTAAAGACATTATAATAAACCACTTAGAGATGTTCCTACATCTCTGTAGCCCACACACACCTAGATAGAATTTTATTCTCCTTGTCTATTGGAGGAAAATCTTGAGCAGAACAGATGAAATGGGTCCAAGCTAACTAAGTACCATGTCTGGTTCCTCCAGCTTCCCCTTCATCTGTTGTTTCTCTAGGGTTGTCATCTCAGTCCTGGTCTTTTAGCCCTCGTTTCCATCTATTCATAAAAGCCTTCTTAGTGTGTGGCTGTATGACTATGACTCATAATTTGCACTTCTGAACACATCTTTTCACCAACAAGAGCGAGTTGCTGAACATTCCTGTCAATAAAATCAGAGTCAATTGATGCAGTACTACTTCCTTGGTCAACACAAGGGGGAGATCCGGTTGCCACAAACCTCTTCTTAGAAAGAAATGTATGGCTACAACCTGAAAGCAAACAACCACGGAAGTGATGCTCTTCATGACAAAAGACATGAGCTCTAAGTTGCCCTGGCAATTGGCACTGACTCCTATGACAATTGTTTGTACTTTCCTTACACCTCCCTCAATACAACCAGGTTTCCTTTCTGACTGGAAGCACTGGACCCCAAAGGGTCTCCTTCTCACTCTTTCCATAAGGTCAGTTGACCCAGCCACTAGAAATTAAGATTGTGTCACTGTATGACCACTAGTGAGCCACCACACTTCTCTAGAGCATTCAGCATTGAATCTTTCAACTCCTCCCCCAAAACCTTATGTGATAAGAAAGCTTGGCAGATAGTCCAAAATAATTTTTATTGGGGGGTTTCATCATATTGAATAGAAATATAAGCCATTTGGATTAGGTATTGTGTTTTCCTTTCTACATACAAGACACTGTCCATACAGATGTGCGGACTGATTCTTCATAACTCTTCAAGCTTCCCATTCTTACCTACTGTGTTATTTACCCTCTCCTGTTTCCAGATCCTTCCTGTAGCATCTATGCTGACAGTTTGCACACATCCAAACATCTCTTCCTTTGTCTAACTTGTATAATCAGGTTGCCGGTGAAACTCCACCCTGCCTTTTGCATCACCAACCAAACACTTCAGCATGTATTTAGTACATGAATAGGTGATTGTGAGAAACCCAGCAGGTGCAAGACAGACCAAATGCTAGGGACAGAGAAAAACCACAAAACACTGATGCATGTCTATAAAAATGACTTGTATGCCTCTATACCAATCAAGCTGCATGAATATTAATTACATGAATTTGAAAGTCCCACTAACTCAAGCATTTTGAAATTTCAAGTTGTATATAGCATAATAAGAGCAAGTGGGTCTTTTATCAGCTTGCAAAGGGAACCCTCAGGCAAGACCCAGTCTCCACCAGACTGTCTCTCTCTTAAACTGTTCCCTCTTAAATGACTCACAAACCTTGAAGGTAGGCCATTGTTATTTATTACTTCTGTTTGTGATCAAGTATTTCTGAGTCTATGAAGGAAGTAGAAGTGCAAAATCAATTAAGAAGGATGGAGGCCACTGCAAGCCTGGATCAGAAAGATTTTTTTTTCATATTGACTGCATGGTAAACCCATTACTCCTCGATGAAGTGGTTCCCTTTGTTTTGACCATAAATTTAATACTCAAGAAAAAGAAAGTGGTTTTGGGTATAAAACAGTATTCAACACACTGTAAAGATGAGGGATGGGAGAAGAGAAAACAAAAATGTTAATATTTATGATGTGGTTTTTTCCTTCCTTTTTTTGAGATAAGGCTTGCAATGTAGCCTTGGGAAATCTGCTATTTGTACATAGCACAAGTTGATCTTGAATTCATAGCAATTCTCCAGCCTCAGCCTTCCAAATGCTTGGGGGTTTGGTCCCTTGATAGAGCTTTGTTTTTCCTTGTTTGGTTTTGTGTGTGTGTGTGTGTGTGTGTGTGTGTGTGTGTGTGTGTGTGTTTAACCTGCCATTCTGAGAAACTGATTTCTGTCTGAGATAAGGAAAATAAATGGAAAAAGCTGAGGTAGGTAGAGTGGTCACACCACACACTTGACAAAGTCTCACAGCAAATGGTTGTTTAGTACACCATCTCTGACTGACCTTGGGATTCTGGTTTTTAGTCAGGGCAGAGAAATATGAGCTATCTAATGTTAATCTAGTATATAGAAGGCTGAGTGATGTTTCCAAAAGTGTTTATGCCTGCCACCCTAAAGCCTGTGAACATACTGCTTGCCACATAAAGAGGGATTTGCAGGCATAATTTAACATGTTATGAGTCTTTGAGTACCTGGATGAGACCAATACAGTTCGATGATCCTACAGGAGGAGCAATAGAGAAGCTAAAGTGACAACAGAAAAAGTGGTTAGAATGATTGTACCATGAGCCAAGGAATGCTGGCAGCCCCTGAATCCTGGAAGAGACAAAGGTGAGATGGTTTTTTGTTTTTGTTTGTTCTTAAAACCTCCATAGCATTCAACCCAAATAGAACCTCAATTTTTCTTCATGAGACTTAGATGTCTCATCTCCAGGAGTATATGGAAAAACATTTGTGGTTTTTAAATGCCTCCAGTCACCATGGTTTCTTACAGTAGTGATGAAGTTGAGTAGGGCTAGAAACAGGTTTCACTGTTTCAGAATTTTTTAATTAGTGAACAAACTAATAGGCTCCCTTGAAGCATTTTTACACATATTTTTGTTGTTTTTGTTGATCCTTCACCATCTCTCCTCTTCCTTCCTCCATCCTGTATCCCTCCGGATGTTCTTCTCCCTTTCTCAATAGTTCCCCCACTCAACTCAAAATCTATTTCTCTATGGTGTTCTGCTTACTAGATTTATGAATTGTTTCCACAAATGTATGTATGTATACATACATACACACACACACTATATATATATATATGTACATATATAAATATATATATATATATATATATATATATATATATTTCACATCCCAGGCAGAATTCATATTTCTGAATCCTGGTACTTTGTTTTAATGCACTACCCAGTATTTAAACTCAGAAGACTGAGTCCCACTTCAAGGGTGCTTACAGTCCATCTTTGCTGATGCATCATTGACAGTAGCCAGTGAAACCAGTGATCTGTGCATCAGCAGATGAGTGAATAAAGGATGGATGGCACTCTGTACACAGTGAGATTTTATTTATTTGGTCATAAAACTGAAATAATGATATTTGAGAAAAAAAGGAAAGAAAGTCCATTCTTTTGGCCTTACCATCTCAGCTCTGTTATCAAATATCTAGGTGGCTTTGGTTATGTCATCTAACTCCCTTCAGTTTGAATTTTCTCATAGCCAAGTTGATAGGGGAGGAATCAAAGAAGAGCCTGAAAGCTTGTGAGCATATTTCATTTGTATTTGATCTACTTGACCTGTTCTCTTTTAAATACCAGAGCCTTCACTTTTTTAAAAGGTGCAGGTTTATATATACATCTGTGGGGCCTGTGGAGGTTAGCCCTGGCAGATTATTGGATGGTGAAAATAGGCCCCACCCAGCCAGCCTCATCCAATGTTGCTCCCTATCTGGATCAATGACTCCAAATTGTAAGAATGTGTGCTCTCACCTCTTGGAGTGAGGAGATGGTCCAGTGAGTAAGAGTACTTACTACATCAGGCATTCAGAACTAAGTTTAAATCCCCAGCACCCACATTTTTAAAAGAAATTATGGTAGAGGGCATCTGTAACCTTGGGATTGTAGCAGGGGGGACAAAAGGACTACTGGGGACTCCAGCCTAGCTCTGAGTTCAGTGAGAGCTAGGGGGAACAAGGCAGAGAGTGATAGAGCAGGATATCCAAAGTCTTCCACATCTCTACATGTGAATGGGTATGTGCACACATACATGATTGCACACCCTACACACATATGCATACATACACAGGCACACAAAGAATATGTGATCATTATCTCTATACAAAAAGAACTGCCTCCGGCATTCTAAAATTGTATTCTTTGCATCAACTGTGAAGGATTGAGAAAATGCAACTCACGGGGGGCCACCATGTGACACCAGAATGCAAAGAAACTCTCCCCACCAAGATTCTCTAGCCTAACTCTAAGGATATGAATATTATTTGCAAAGGGGTGGTGGGTAATATAGTTATAGGTCATTTATCAATTGACTACATTAGTAGGAAGAGAAAAAAAATCATAATGAACTAAATCAAACTACACCCTGATTTCTTTGGCTGAGAACGGAAGAGAAAGTACAAAAGATTGAAAGCAGGGAAAGTATTTGATGAGCTGTGGGTAACTGATAATCGAGAGAAATGTGTGCATGGACCAAAGAGCTGACAATAGCCCTACTGAGAGTAACCAGGAATAGGGACCTTGGTTCCACAGCTATAAACACAGGGACCCTGCTAGCACTCTGCATGCCTGTGGAAATGGGCTCCTGGCTCCAGCAGACAGATACGCTCCCAGTCAATCAACACTGATGCTTGCTTGCTGAGACCCTATATAGAGAAGACATCTTACTTCTGCTGTTGAGTTAAATAAGTGTGAGCTAACTGGTCCGCGGTGTGAAAACTGCTAAGTTTGTGGTCTTCGGTTAGTGAGCAACTGACAACTAATATATATTGCAGAAGTTTCAATAAAGTGAAAATTTATTCTTGCTGGCCAGATGGAGAGGCAGAGGATCTGTCATCTGGGGAGTCTGGCTGTGTCTCAAGAGATTTCTTGGAGCAGAATTTATTACACTGGGGAATTTGCCATATTCTTAACCTGATGTCTCAGGCTTGCAGAGTCAGAAACACATTTTTTTCATATACCCAGACAAAGCTCAAATTCATATTTGGCCACGCTTATAGCACTGATGTATAAAAGCAAACTAGCTGGTCCTGATTCACATTGACCTACATAATATCCAAGAAGCTAGGAGACAAATCTCCAGACAAACATAATCATCACTGTGAAATGCAACTGTAATTTCCTTCAAAAACCCTTTGATGTTCTTACAGTTAAATCTTGGATAAAATAGTATAAATGCCTTGAGTTAACTTCCCAAGATAAATATAAGTTCATCTTTAATGGGTATTTTTTGTTTGGTTGGTTTTGGTTTTGTTTTTTTTTTTGTTTTTGTTTTTTTCGAGACAGGGTTTCTCTGTGTAGCCCTGGCTGTCCTGGAACTCACTCTGTAGACCAGGCTGGCCTTGAACTCAGAAATCCGCCTGCCTCTGCCTCCCAAGTGCTGGGATTAAAGACGTGCGCCACCACCACTCAGCCCATCTTTATAGTTTTTGATGGAGATTGCCAAATTGCTTTCCAGAAAGATGACACCATGTTTGATCGACAATACATACAGTACACAGTGATACCTCTTTTCCCAAAACTGCATCAACAGCTAACACTGTGAAATGACCACATGCTAATTAACATAATGTCAGAGATGATGCTGTATACTTGTCTTCACATAATTACATTTTTTCTTTTGAGAAAAATAATTTAGATCTACTGTTTTAGCAGATTTCAAGTATACAATACATTAGTTATATAATATTATATTGATTATATTGTACATTGCATTATTATATTATCATATGTTATAATACTATTACATTATTATACAATACAACATTAACTATCAGTGTCAAGACTCCTCTCAAACGTACCTAGTGACTGACTACCATAAATATTTTGCAACAAGGATATTAGTGATGTTTTTGGAGAACTTTCCAACCTAAGGAGGAGAAAAACAATTACAATTCTACCATTTTTGTTGTTGTTGTTGTAAGTTTTGGGTTATTTGGTTAGTTGGTGGGATCTCAAAGAATGGTTATCTTTTGTTTTTCTAAGGGTCTCATGTGACTCAGTCTGTCCTCAAATTCACAATGTAACCAAGGCTGGCCGTGCATTCCCTATGCTTCTGCTCCTATTTCCCAATGTTTCTTTTATTTTAATTGGAAATTTTGGAACCACTAATAGTGACCTTTCCCCAACTCTTTTATTGGCAATTTGTTTTTCTTCTTTTTAAAAATGTCTCTGAAATAGAATGAGGCCATGAATTTAAAAGACAGGAGGTGAGTACATGGGAAGAGTTAGAGGGAGGGAAGGGGTAAATGATGCAACTACATTATAATCTCAAAAAAATAAAAATATAATTAGAATGGCTAGTCATGTATTCCAATTAACTTATCAGAACAATGTCTTCTTTGGTGGCATTCTTAGAAATTGTTGCTCAAGGTCAAATACTCACCCCTATTTTCCTCCAAAATGTGTTGGTTTTACTTTTTCCACAGAAATGATTAATCCATCTGGATGTTATTTACCATATGGTGTTAGATAGAGATATGCTCTATTTTTTCCAAACTGCTATCCAGTCATACCAACACCACTTACATAGTAAATGAAGATCATCTTTAAATCTAACAACTCAGAGTTCGCATCAGTAGTATGGCTGATATACAAGTACTTTTCTTTTAGTAGTAGTGGTTATTTTGATTTGCCCAATATTCTCATGATTCTCTCTCCTTCTAAAACTATATCCAAAGAAAGTCTTACAAAGTCATTTGTAATAAGCACTGATTATGATAACTCATTTAAGTCTCCAATTACAAAATACTTCCTATAAGCCACACACTAATCTGGGTTATATATGAATGATGCTAATTGTCAACTTGACATAATCTAGAATAACCTGGGCAGACACTCTCAATCAGCATTGTCCACACTGGCTTGATCTATGAGCACATTTGTGAAGGACTATTTAGTTATGTCCATTGATATTGGAAGACCCAGCCCACTATGGGTAGTGCCATTCCCTAGGCAGGAGTTCCTGGACTGTATAAGAGCAGAAAAACTGAAATGAGCACAAGCAACCAAGCAAGCAATTGAGCGTGCATTCATTCATTTCTCTCTGGTCTTCATTTCTGTGGCTGTGATGTGGCTAGCTGTTTTCAATTTGTCTTGACTTCCTGAAATGGCAAGCAGAAATAAAGCTCTTTCACTCTTAATTGCTTTTATCCTGGTACTTTGCCATAACAATAGAAGTGAAACTAGGTCTATAGGATGGGACTGAATCGTAAGAGTTTATTTTGTTTATTTAGTCTTGGGTTAGGAGTTTTTTGTTTTGTTTTGGCTTGGGGATTTTGTTTTTTTTTGTTTGTTTGTTTGTTTTCCAGAGACAGGATGTCACTATGCAGTCTTGGCTGGCCTGGAGCTCCCTATATAATATAAAGCAAGCTGGGGCCTCAACCCTCAGAGATCCATCTGCCTCAGCCTCCTGAGTGCTAGGATTAAAGGTGTGTACTACCATACCTAGCTCAAAATTTACTTTTGAGAACAATTACTTTAATTGAAATACATAATTAAAAGCAGTCAGAGCTCTGGTACAATAAACACATTATTATTTACTACTATTTATTAAATGTGTATTATTGTGTATATCTCACCTAACTAAGGATACCATCTCATTTCATCAGGATAATGTTAGTTCTGCATTGATTCTCATTTGTCAAGACAAATTTATGAATGATTAAAGGAGCATAAGATGTTATGTCTAGTCCTAGCCATCATTACCTAGAGAATAGGTAATACATCTACAGAAGACCATTGGTTGGAGTCAATAGGATATAGAAAGACAAAGACAATTGTAGATCATCCTTGCTAATAAGCTCCCATCATGTATTTCCTGCATAGAGAGTTTTAGTACTGAAACAAGACAGCTATGCAGACTATAGCACTGATGATAATGAATGGGGCCCCAACCAATGATCTGCTTATCTGTTTCCTTCTGTTAACTCATACAAACTAGAAATAGTAAAAGGTCTCCTTGTCCTTAAGTGGAAAATTATCTAGCATGCTCACTCTGGTGCTTTTAGCCAAAAGGAAATGGCCAAAACTGACCTACATAGTTTAAGAGGAAAGAAAGACATAAAATTCTAAGGCCAGGAATTAATTTCTTGAGTGTCAGCAAGGTTTCTGAAAGTGTCCTGTGAGTCTGAGAAGAGGGCAATTTTTAGGACCAGTATGGGTGCTGGATGCCTCAACCACCAAAGGGAGAAGACAAAAACTCAGGGAGACCAGGAAGAAGCTCATAGAGGAAATACAATCAATAAAGCTGTACAAATGGTGTTTGTAAAGAGCTCTTGATTATTCAGATGGAGGGAGCTGGGGCACGAGAGCAGAAGAGAGCAGAAGAGAGCAGAAGCAGGTGAAGAAGAGGGGCAACTGGCAGCAGGGTTAGCCTTTTCAATGGGCGTCTAATATGGGAAAGAGAGGGAGGCAAGATCAGACTACCAAAAGAATGCAAAAGCTAAAGTTAGCAGAGAAAAGACTTTTGAAAAAACATAAACAGACTTATCAGTGAAACGTTTTTTAAGTGATGACAAAAATAAATAAAAAATAAGGCTGACAGGGAAACCAAAAGAGGTGAAAATTGTAAGAAAGAAAAAAAAATAGTCAAAAACAAACAAAAAAGAATGGGCTGGTATTTTATTAGCTATATGTAAAAAGAATGACTTTTGACATACATAAAAATAAATTTAAAAAGGATTAAAACTAAAATATGAAAGTCATAATTTTAGAATTTCTAAAGGAATGTAAGAAAACAGCTCAATGAATTGTGGGTATAAAATTTAAAAATAAAATAAACAAGGACCAATAAATTTGTTACAATAAAATAAAAATCGCACTATCAATAAAATAGAAAATAAAATCAAAATATAAACTGATGACTAGCAAAAAGATTATATGTAGTATATGCATCCATGAGTACTCAGAATACATAAAAGTTCTATCTCCATCTCTATCACACACATGCACAGACACATACACACACACACACATACGCACCCATACACACAATTTAACAGACAAACAGTGAAGACGTGAGTAAAAATCTTGTAATTAAATCTGAATCTGAACGACTAATATGTACTTGAACAATCTGTCTAAACTTCAGTAAAGTTAACAGGTAAAGTAACAGGAAGATCAAATTTCGCATTCATCCACTTTATTTGTACAAAATGTTATAAAATTATGTATGTTGTAATGAAATAAAACACAAATCTTTACATTCATTTCTTCTGGTGGGTGGGCAGGGATGCATGTGTCATGCTGCACATGTGGACTTTAGCAGGTAATTTGTGCCAGTCCTGTTCTCTCCCACTGTGTATGTTCCCAGGGTCAAACGCAAGCCATCTTGGCAGCAAGATTTACCAACCGAGCCCTCTCAATGTCTCCCAAATTGCAAATTGCTTTAAGTTTTTTTCATTATTTTTCATTTCTTTTATTTTGAGATCATAATATACTGTCATTTCTCTCTTCCCTTTCCTCCCCGCAAGCATTCCCAAATACCCTTGCTGTCTCTTTCAAATTCATAGCCTCTTAAAAATACAAATCTCTTAAGCTGCTTCCTGAGTACACAGGGTAATTCAGTGGGCAAATATGTGACAATTGGCAACTTTTTACAGCTTTAATTGTTTTCACTTCATTCCCTGTAAAATAATACGCAATTATATGTTTTCCGGGATCCAGACCATCAATATAATATACCAACTTATGTCAGAATTAAAATACCTATTTTCAAATATTTAGGGCTAATTTAGAAGATGGAGACTCAGTCAACACTAGATTGTTCTTCAGTATAGTATAAATTAACTTCTCACAAGGCAAAATAAACCAGTAAAGGAAGATGTCTCTGGAAATGATGTATCTACTCTTCCAGAACAATCCAGTCAGAGGACAGATAATTATTTATCATGGGGACTACAGAAAATGCACCAGCTTGGGGAAGTGATCAACTTCTCCCTGAACTCAAGTTGGCTATGCCTCCATGAAAATATTTTTCATTTAAACTGTTAGTTTAGATGTAACAAAGGAATAGTCAGGATCCAATTTTTTTTTCCAATTGCAGGAGATATAACGTTACAGTTTGCAATAACTGACCAGAGCATAAACAATTTCTTGCTTGTTAATTTGAACATGTAGCCAGAAATAAATAGCACACAGTATATGTAATGCAATCTTAAAAGTGTTTTACTGGAACCATGCTTAGACCTCATACAAGGAAACAAACAAACAAAAAAAATCAGAAATGTAAATGAATGTGATGTCAGACTGATGAAGCAAGTCCCTAGAGGTTCTTGGGAGTTAGAGTGGGTTTTAAAATTCATTATGATTGAATTATAAAGTAAATGAAAAACAGCAGGGTTAAATATGAAGTTGATGTGGGCGACAAAGAAAATTTTTTGGATGCCCCACGGCAGGAAGCAAAGCAATCCAAGTGCATTTCTAAGGCTAAGAAGAGCTTTCTTCCGATTCTTCTCTTTCAGTGTTTACTGTGTACCACTGTGGTGGCCACTTAAGTACAAAGTCAAGAAAAGACAGCGTTGACCACTCTCAAGGTCATGTTTCCAAAGGAGAAACAGACAGAGGATTCTGTGAACAAATATTAATAACAATAAGCTGTCGCTAAAGTCTACTGAACACCAGTCATGTACCAGGATGGTCCTAAGCATGTTGTACAGATTAACTTATTTCATTGTCTCATCAACCTCCAGGGAGCAGAATGTCTACTTTACCTGTAGCCCAGATGCTAAATAGGAGACCTTGTTGGAATAAGTGGCTTCCTCAGGTCACAGCTTATTAGTAGCAGAAATGAGGTTCAGTCTAGATCTAGAGTCTGTGACCTCAAGATGGCATGACTCACAGGGTTATACTCTTGGCATTTGGGGGGTGTTGGCATGAGGATCACGCGTTTGAGGCCATGCTGCCTGAGAGCCTGTCTCCAAGTAGAGCAACAGCAAAATCACAGCCTGTGCTCCTGACCACACACTTCGTTGGTTGCCTTGCCGTGTTGCAGTGATTGTGTGCAGAAACTGCTCTTCTAAAGATCCTTCTATCCATCAATGTATACATAGTTTTGATTATAAAATAAAAATTCTAGTATAAAATAAAATTTCTAGTACAAGGAAGACAGGGACATCCTATAAAACATAGCACAGACTGATATAGAGATGTGTGTAGTCCTAAAAGTTCAGGTTCCCCAAATTCATAAGTCATTTCTATTTTATGCTGCAAACGCTGCTGGAGAAGACAAGAATAAGCACAAAAGAATTTTGTTGGCTTTTTAAGAAGCTTAAACCCTATTGGGTAAGAAAAAGCAAGTTATCAAAACATGGGTCACAGAATAATGAGTCAAGTAGCTGATGAGAAGAGTGTTCAGGAAGAAAATTGTCAGTCACAGGGCAGGTGGGGAGATGCTAAAGGCTTCACAGAGAAGTGGACAGTGTAAGTGCTAGGCTAAGAAGTGACCTTGTCCTGCTAAAGAAGGAATAGAGTATAAATGTATAGAATCCATAGAGTATAAATGTATAGAATCCAAAGTACTGTGCTTAGTAACAAATTGATCTTGTTAATTAGTTGGAGAAAGTTGATACAAAATAGTGGGTAAGGAAACTAGAGTGACCATGAGGAGATGACTCAACAATGTTGTGAAGAAAGAGGCATTTTTCTAAGGCTGAGTAATATTCGTGACTGTTATTCTATTACTTTATCATGTCTTTTGTTTGATGTCTCTTTTCATCAAAGAGGAATCCAAAACAACACAGGCTACTGCCATTGCTCTTTGTTATCTACCACACATACATGATAAGACCCTATTGATGAAAACACTACACATGTTGGTTTCAGGACATAGAGAAATCTAATTCAAAGGACCTACAAACTTCCTGCTAGAGAGCTTTCATAGACCCAGAAGGTCTGTGGGTCTACTGGGGGATTATAGCCATCAATAATCTTACCTACTTCTGGCATCTGCATGCTGTAATACCTACTTGCCAGACAGGATATTCCCACTGGCACAATAATGACACATTTTCTGATTGGATTTAAGGCCTGATCCACCATAGAAAATGTCATGGCCTATACTGTAATCCTTATCAAAAGCCCATAGATGGGAGGTCATATGTTCTAGAGTAGAATCTGCTATTGTTATTTTGTTCACTGATTGTCTAATATTTATATCCACATATTTGTGTTTCTTTTAATCTTGGCTTGAAAACTTCTTTTTGCAATGGGTAGCAGTTAATGCAGAGACTCATAGCTTGTCAAAGTGCTCAGAATAACAGACTGAGAAAGCAGCCCCAAATGATATATCTTTATCTACCCTACCACCAACCCCACCTGTAAGGCTCAGAGAACACAGAGAAAAAGTGGCTGGAACAAATGTAAGAGCCATAGGATGGAGAGTAATTCTATGAAAGGATGATACCACTACAGGACAGGTAAACTCAAAGCAACTGATTTCCATTCAGGATAAACCCAGCCAAAATTCAGGCATAGATGAGAAAGGTGCTCTCCACACCCCACTCTTTAATGAGGTGTTATTGGCATCTGGTAGCTGCTGGGAAAAGAAGAGAATTGTTCTTTTGTGAGGTGGCCATAGGTATGTTTCCCATACTGCAGCAAGATGGCCCCAAATCCAAACACATATGGACATCATTAACTAAATTTAGTAGGTCACCAAGAGAGAGAAAGAAAGAGAGTTGGGGGATGGAAAAGGAACAGGTTGGTAAAAGAAATGGAGTTGGAGGGAGAAAATGAGGTCGATATGATAATATTTTGTTGTATATATGTATGAAATAAAAGTAAAATTTATAATAAAATTAATAAATAAAATGTAAATCAATAAATATTTAATCAAATATAATAACTGTCTAGTAGAGTTCTACAATGTTAACAAAAGTGATTGAACTTCTCTCAAGAACATAAATGATGAGATTTGAAACAAGGTGTGGTGATGGAGGTAAGAGGTGAGCTTTTCAAGATAGAGTGATGGGTGAACCACTGACATTGGTAGAGTGGGAGAAGGGTCATCCACAGGTTCCATAGAATGGATTGGAAGTAAGATGGTGGGTTGAACTCTGAATGAGTACCTAACTGATTTTTAGTGCACAGTTGATAAACTCTGAAGAATACACTGGGACAATATTGAGTACCAGAGCTACCAAGTAGTGCATACATCCCTTGGGAATATTTAATATGTCTCCTCTAAATTATCAATGATCTTTGGAATATTTGATTGCATATCAGTGATGAATAGCACTGGATTTCATCTTGTTGCAAAATTTCTCACATAGTTAGAGTCCAAACAACCACACTTAAACCAAAGGATCTGCTTATCCTTCTTTTTCTGAGAATTTGATGTTCTTATTTATTTTTGTAGTCTTATGTTGACCTCCAATGTATGTTGAAGAAATAGTGGGGGTGTTGGGAGTAGGCATGAGAAAGGCTAAAACTAAATAGTTAAATTATGAGTGAAAACAGGCTACAGTCCCATTGTTCATAAAGGAGATTCAGACAAAGGGGAAGTTTGGCTGGCATATAAGGAAATGACCATATACTATATGTTGTGCACCCTATGTCCTTCCTGAAGTAGACCAGCACTCTTTACCTCTTATTTTAATCAAAGTCTTAAAAGAATTCTTTCCATTGGAGTTTAGTTTATTGCCTCGTCTAAGTTGATATAAGCTGAGAAATAGAAATTGGGACAGTTTAGATGAGGTACATGAAATTATTAGCTTGAGTTGGCTCATATCAAACTCTCTAAGGGGGATATAATGAAGTGTCTGAGAGAGAAATCCTGCAAAGCTATAATTTAATAAATAATTATAAATGATATTCAGAGAGATTAAGAGTGGTATAAGAATACAGGAGAATTAGAAATAAGGAAGGACAGAGAGAAAAGGAGGTTCTGAAAGAAAGGGAAAACAAACAGTATGTGATTCATTGAACTGTCAAGACCAATGAGGACATGTTGAGTTTTTCATTGTTGTTTATTTTTGTTTTGTTTTAGGAACAGACAGCTGCAATGAAATGACTGTTAGATGCAAGAGAAATGTAAGTAATAAACTTTAATATCCAATGGATATATGACATCTTTTCAAAGATATCAGTTAAAACAGAAGGTAAAGTGGAGAGCTGGAGTCATCTGGGGAGTGTCTGCAGTCCTTAAGACAATAACAAAAGTACTGCTCTGAAAGCCAAAACACACTGGTCTCTTTCTACTTTAGGTCTTGCTTATAAATCATGTTTCCTGTGCTTATCAAGAAATTTATGAATGAGAGATGTCAGTTAAAAATTAAATGAGACACATTATAATTTAGACTGCTTAAGTTAATAAAAAATTAATAAAAAATTTTCTCACTAATTCCCATGTGATCAGATTTATGTAATCCTAGCATTATATCTTGTGATCAACTCAGTCTAATTGTAATTTATTCATATTAAATATCTATTCATAATATTCATAAATTATGTACACATACAGAATACAGAGAGAGAGAGAGAGAGAGAGAGAGAGAGAGAGAGAGAGAGAGAGAGAGAGAGAGAGAGAGAGAGAAAGGGAGATTGCTGGTTGTCTCAAAGTGTGAGCTCTCATAGTGACTGCTTCAGTGCCATGCCGGCCTCCTGGTATGCTCACAGCACAATGGTCATGAATTCTACTACCTTTTCAAACCATGGGCCTCTGAGGTGGAAATTTCTGGTTGTATCACGTGACGCAGACTCATGTGATATTTTGTTGAGCAGATCCATGGGTGGACACGTGATGTGTGGAGAAAATACAGGTAAGACTCAACAGACAGTAATGGGCACTTGCATTACAAGCTATGCAATGCTTCTTTGGTCTTACGTCTTCACCAATCTTCAATACATTGAGAGAGGCATAGCAGAGAACAGTTTGAATTTTGGCTGGTTCTGGTCCCTTTCACTGACTCCTGCCAATTCACTGGAGGCCTGGCTGTTCCTGTTGGATTGGACCGCCACTGCTGATTTGTGTTTGGTAAACTGGACTATTGGTAGACATCCTGACACTACTAAACTGGACTGCTGGTATCCTGACAACAGAAATTGGAATTGCCCCCAAGGAACTACTTCTAAATAGGTCCACATGCCCTTGTCCTATTTAACCATCTTCTCTCCCCTATCTTTGGACAGTGGGCTAGAAGAGAGGTCGAAGTGTTTGAAAAACCCGTATTAAAGTAGGTTTTGAAAACTCTAACTCTACAGACCCCAAATTAAATGCTTCCTTTTATAAGTCACCTTGGTCATGGTGTTTTGTCACAGCAATAGAAAAATAACAGCCTCTGTTACAAGCATTTCTATTTTATTTATCTTTGCTTCCTGCGTGTTACCTCTACATTATAGAGGCATACAAAGAGACTGGCTCTTTCTAATGTCTCATGGTGAGTAACTGATAGCTGGGCAATTGAACCCAAGACACCAAATCCAAGGTTTTAATCATGACCCCATTATGATTCTTGCTTCTAAGTGTAACTACCATATCATTGAGAAGCACTGCAGAAGGCAATGTTTTGTTTACCTACTTTTGTCTTTGCTGCCTTTCCAAGGCTAATTTCTCCCTCCTGAATTAACTTGCACAATAAGAAGGAAAACTCAGTCATTGAGGTGGTTGTACCAGTTTTCAGATGGACTCAGACTTGGGTATGTTTATCCCTGTGTTTGATTAGGTTCCCTAGCTACTTCTACTCAGTCTCCAGCTGGGAATGGAGGAAGGATCCAATGGGCATGACCAGGTCAAAGACATGAGGCCTCTGAGCAAGATATATAAATAGAAGTTCTTAATGGTTTCTGGTTGTTGTTTAAGTTAGAACTGAGATCCAGGGGGGAAAGTAAAATTTCTTTAGTGTGAAAATCATTTCAAAATTATTTATAGAAAAAAAGAAAAAGGCACTATGAAAGACAAAGGCCTTCCAGCAGACTTCACATTCAAGTGTTGAAATCACTTCAAAAATAAGAATAAAACAAAAGAGGAGGTATTTCTCTCTGTGTTCATATTAAGTGGGCAGTTTTCAGCTTGACTGCACACATATTTTTTCAATTTCCTTATTATGAGCTACACAGCAACACAAAATAATATGAGGTCTAAAGCTCAGTGAAGCAACATGAGCTTGCCAACAAACCAAAACAAGACAATATACAAATAAGCTGATATATAGATAACATGGTGGGGAAAGCTAATTTAGAAATCCTCTCTGTGCTCCTCTGAAATGCATAGTGTTCCCTGAACCGTGAGCATTCCTATAGCGATCCATAAAAATACATCATTCAAAGCCAACATAAAGGTGACATTGAATGGCATAGAGCAAGGCCCAAAGTAAAACTCCATCATTAGCCATTTTTCATGGGATGTTCAGAATCTAGTAAAGAAGTCATTCAATGCTTTTAATTTTAAAAAATACTCCTGCTTGGTTGCCCTTATGATAAATATTTTGCAATTTAATTGGAAATAATGAGGAAAATGGGGTCCTCTGACTTTGAAGTGTCTTTCCAAGGACTAAGAGCTTCACATGACTTCATGTTGCTCATTGCATATCCCCTGGGAAATTATGCTGTCATTCCCAATTTATGAAGAAAAACCTGAGACTCAGAGTTAAATAAATAACTCATTCATGTTCACCGAGAAAGTAAGTAGAGAAGCTGAGTACAGAACCCAGGTCTATCAGTCTTTAGATTTTGTTCACCCTCAAAAGTTTTCTCTGAATAATAGAAACCATGGTCTCTCAAACTTAAAAGGCTGTAGAAATGCAGAAGTTTAATACTGGATATTGAAGAGTAAAATGCTGAACTCAGCTTTATAATGAATAATAAAATGTATTTGTGTGATATACTTGTTTCATATTTAAAACTGAAATAAATCGCTGAGAAAAACTAATTTGTACATAGAAATATAATTGGCCTAGTCACATGAGAATTGTAGCATAATTCTTTCAAAAAGACAATGAGTTTCAAAACATTACTTGGGTCTAGAAGTTTAACTTATTCTGAAATAAATATAAGTAGTACTTAATGACCTAATATCTATTGATTACTCTAGAAGTGGAAATTCTACATGAGATTATTAAAAGAATAAATCTTTCTTGCTCAATATATGAATGAGGTAAAGAAATCACATTTGTAATGAAAATTATAAATCAATTATGAATGCACATTACGCATAACAAATTCCTATTTTAACTACTTTAAGCAGTAAATTAAATGTGCTAATTCACATTATGGGAGATCTGGAGGGCAATCAGCTTTATGTAGGTTTGATCCAGGAGTTCAAAATATTCTATCCAAGCTTTGGTCTGCTCTGTCCTCTGTTGGGTCCTTTCTTGGCGTGCCCCTGAACATGTCATTCTCAATGTATGGGTCACAACCTCTTTGGGGGTTGAACAACCTTTCATAGGAAAACATTACAGTTTACAGATTACAGAGATTTACATTACAGTTCATAACAATAGCAAAATTACAGTTATGAAGTAGCAAAAAAAAAAAATTTATGGTTTGGTATCACCACAACAGGAGGAACTGTTTGTATTAAAGAGTTCCAGCATTAGGACAGTTGAGATCCACTTCTCTAATGCTTGTTTTGTGTCCCTGAAATGACTTCCACAGACACACATCATGGCTCCACTTCATACTATCAATCATATGGGAAAAATCAAAGATCTATATGGTTACCACAGAGGAGAGATAAAGGTATTTTCATCATTAATGTGCCTCCAGATTAATTCACAATTTCATTACCACTGTGTACTGGCTAGTTTTGTGTATCAACTTGACACAAGCTGGAGTTACCACAGAAGGGAGCTTCAGTTGGGGAAGTGCCTCCATGAGATCCAGCTGTGGGGCATTTTCTCAATTGCCCCTTGTGGGTGGTGCCATCCCTGGGCTTGGGCTCTATAAGAGAGCAGGATGAGCAAGCCAGCAAGGAACATCACTCCATGGCCTCTGCATCAGCTCCTGCTTCCTGACCTGCTTGAGTTCCGGTCCTGACTTCCTTTGGTGATGAACAGCCATGTGGAAGTAAGCCAAATAAACCCTTTCCTCTCCAACTTGCTTCTTGGTCATGATGTTGTGCAGGAATAGAAACCCTGACTAAGACACACTGCTTGGACCTATTGATCCAATGTGATCAAAAGGATAAAATATGGGCACTCACACACTCTCCAAGTTCCTACCAGAAACTGAAGTGTCATATCCCATTCAAATGGACCCAGAATTGTAAGAACTCTAACATAATTGGTTGGACTAATAGCAGTCCAACCTAGTATCCATACTTAGTAAGTGTAAAGGAAATATTTATTGAATGACTCTAGCTAGCAAATTTGGAAGAAGAACATCACTGAGATCAGTTCTTATTATCTGTCTCCACCCTACCTTCTTCCTGTATCTTGTTCTCTGCTTCCTTTGACCATGAAATGGAGACTATACACCTAGAACCCGGGAGCAAACAAGTAAGACCTGGTGGTTCTGAAGCTATGAACTTCAGTTCAGTACATCTGCTCTTGAGTTTTTCTCTCAGGTGTTTTGTCATAGCAACAAGAAAAGCAGTCAATACAAACACAGACAAACTCACAGACTGGAAGAATGCCCATAGCAATAAAATACTTAATAATTCTATTGTTAATAGATATTGACTGACTACTAAGTCAGAAGCTAAACACTACACACATGTAACATGGTTGAAACTTCACAAGTACCTATGAGGCAGGTATTATTATTATATTCATGCTTTTCAGAAAGTGGCTCTGAGACCCAGGATATTTAAACATTTTTAACATAAATATGTCCCAATCATCAAGCTAAAGAATTTCATCCAGATGCTGAAAGAAAACTATTAGTTACCACACAAATACGACTAGATTCATGAATGATGTACTTAATGCACCTAACAATAGCCTGGCCACCACAGGCACTGTGCTGAGTGTAAGTGGCAGCAAACCCAACCTCAGACTTCATCTTCTGCTTAATTTCTCATGCAACTTCAAACTCTCCCAAGCTCCTCTACTTCAGGGAATTTCTCCAACCCAGAAGAATAATCTCTCTGAAAAACTCTTCGTACACATGGTCCATCTCTGTCAGAATCTAATATTTAAACACTTGGTAACTCAACACTTAGATGCAATGCTCTCTAATCATTTCTTTCTCCCTTCCATCACCATTTCAAAACTAGAAACTCTGACTCTTCATCTTATGATACTCTCAGTACATTCCATCTTGTCTATTGCTTCATGAAAAATGAAGTCATTAAACTCCCACTTCCTCATGGAGATGCTCAATCCAAACCTTAGCCCCAGAGTCTTGCCATTTACTATGAACCATCTTTCCAAATCAACCATCAACACTGAAATCAAACCATTTGAACTTAAAAGTATAGAGCATTTAGTTTGTACTTGCTTCTGAAATTACCTTTCCTTCCCACCTCCATTGCCAAAAACTGGCCCAGGTCAATATCATCGATTGGCTTCACATTTTTCTAAATTGGTTCCTCATCTGCCATTGTGCTCTGTTCAACTCATTCTTGAAGTAGAAACTGGAAATTATCCAATTCTGTGAAAAATATTTCCATTCTGCTCATTTCTAAAAAGTAAAAAAATTCTTAACACTAACAACACAGACTCATTTATCTAGTTTCTAAATACACAGTACATTTCTCATGGCTCATTGTCCCTTACCTGGTCTAGAACTCACTACATCTGTCTTTTTTAACTTATTCACTTTATGTCCTGTGCACTGCCCCCCATCCTGGTCACTCCCTCCCTCCTACAATTCTTTTCCCCATCCACCATCTCCTTCTCCTCTGAGTGGGTGGGGCCCCCTGGCTATCCACCCCCCTATCCTGGCACATCAAGTCTCTGTAGGGCTAGGCCCATGTTCTCCAGTTGAGGACAGACAAGACAGCCTAGCTAGAAAAATATGTCCCAAATACAGGCAACAGCTTTGGGGATAGCCCCTGCTCCAGTTGCTGGAGACCCACATGAAGACCATGCTGCTGGAGGTCTTCATGCACTTCACTCTCTCTACTTGGCAGTTCCTTCTATTCTTTCCCATTCCACAAAAAACTAACTTCAGTGATCCCTTTTATAAACTTCGATAAAGACAATGATTTAACATCTGTAAATACCTAGAGACAATAATTGAACCTGACCATCTAATGCACCAAATGCCTAGTGGTTATTATCAAAGAGTTTGAAAAAAATTCCCCTGGGTTTAAATTCTCAACTTGCCAGTCATTCACCTTTGGCATCCAATAAATGTCTAAACAGCTTGTGCATCCAATACAGCATCTTCAAACAAGGATACCACATACATGATTTCACATAAGTTCCAAATGAGCTAATACTCATTTGCAGTATATGTGTCTACTTGGGACAACTCTGTATAAATACGCTCTCTAAAATGATCTCTCCTTCCCCTCCTCCCACCTACCTACCTTCCCTCCCTATCTCTCTCTCTCTTTCTCTCTCTGTGTTACATACAGGTGTGCACACTATAAGGGCCTTATCAAGACCATAAGTTGACACAGAATGTCTTGTTAATAACGTCTCCAACTTTATGGCTTTCAGATATGTCTGCCAATGAACCAAAAAGGTAGCTGTTTCAGTAAAACTGGTTGGCTATCAAGTCCCTGTCAGACATGCATCTCCACCCTATCACTGGGGTTGCAGACAGACATTATCATAATAGCCTTTTATATGGTGCTAAGGATCCAAATTTGGTTCTTTATGCTTAAACAGCAATCACTTTAGCCACTGAGCTATCTTCTCAATCTGTAAAGAGAAATTCACCCAAGAATTCAGTGTCCAGCTAAATTGTTCTTAACAGCAATGGACTTCTCTATATGCAAAGGCTCCTCAAAAATACATAATTCAGCCAGGCCTCCTGAAAAAGTTACTGATATTATATTCCAAAGATCTAAGAAATGAATCAAAGAAAGGTATGCAGTAAAAGGGAAATCAAAGTAGGAGTGGGGTCATTGTAGTCCTTTAAATATTACAATGAACCCTTAATTACAATTTTCAATTTTACTTTGTTCATAAATATATAGCATAAATTTATACATATGAAAATCTCACATGGTAAAAAACAAACAAACAAAAAACCAGACAGTGGTGGTGCATACCTTTAATCCCAGCACTTGAAAGACAGAGGCAGACAGGTTTCTGAGTTCGAGGCCAACCTGGTCTACAGATTGAGTTCCAGGACAACCAGGGCTACACAGAGAAACCCTATCTCAAAAAACAAACAAACAAAAAAAGTTAATTTAAATATATAGAAAAGGTAAAAAAGGCAAAAATATATTTGAATGTTAAAAGCTCTATGAGTTTTACACAAAGAAACCAATTTAACATTAAGAAATAAAAATAAAACTATGGATAATGTGTAATAATAGATTAAATATAATGTAAAATTATAAAACAAAATCTAAGACTCAAAATGGACTATTTAAGGCAAAATAGTCAATCTTTAGCTTCATGGCACAAAATGAGTATGTTTATTTCAAAATAAAGACTAATAAAATAAATTGAGCAACTTAATTTCCAAGTAAATCTGTAGAAAGTATGTGTTTAAAAAATAACAAATAAAATTATCTGAAAATAAAACAAGGAAAAGTACCTCCACAAAACAAGACATCCCAAATAATAGAGCATGCAGAGCAAGACATAAAACTCATAGGTAAAGGCAACCCTGAAGGTTTTGACAATAAGCAAACACATATGGGTATTATCCATATTAAAGCAATGATGCTACAAAAAGAATCCAGCTAAAACAGTGTTTCTGTGTGCTATTTGAAATAGAAACATAGAACAGTAGAATATTAAATAGAGAAATATGTACACACAAACAAAAATGGATCAGAAAACTTAAAATCAATAAATCATTTCATCAAGAATATATCAGAAAAACAAAGGGAAGATAGGAGTGGAAATATTTTTCCCAGACCAAAGAAAGAATACAAACGCCTGGTGGTAGTAACACATGTCTTTAATCCCATCACTCAGGGGACAGAGACAGGAGGATCTCTATGAGTTCAAAGACAACCTGGACTACAGAGCAAGTTCCAGAACCAGAGCTATACAGATAAACCCCATCTTGGGGTAGGGGATGGGTGGTAGGGGAAGATAGATAGATAGATAGATAGATAGATAGATAGATAGATAGATAGATAGATAGATAGATAGATTCATACATACATACATACACACATACATACAGAGATACAGAGATACAGAGATACATAGATATAGAAAAGAAAAGCCAGTTTCTAGTAGCACAGGCCTTTAAACTCAGCACTCTTTAGCCAGAGGCAGGCGAATCTAAATTTGTGGGACCAGCCTGGTCTACAGAACAAGTTCCAGAACAGCCAGGGCTACATAAATAAACTCTGTCTTGGGGTGTGGGAGAGAGAGAGAAGGAGAGAGAGAGAGAGAGAGAGAGAGAGAGAGAGAGAGAGAGAGAGAAGGGGTCAGGCAGGTAGGCAGGCAGACATACACAAAAAGCAAGCCATCTGTAGTAGCACAGGCCTTTAATCCTAGCATTTGGAAGACAGAGGCAAGTGGATCACTATGGGACCAAACCTCATCTACAGAGTAAGTTCCAGAGCAACCAAGGCTACAGAGAAACCCTGTCTGGAAACTCACACACACAAAAGAAAAATATAATTTACTATGAAGAAATTGACCATATGTATTATACATTTAATATGCTGAACGTGGTCATAAATATACAAAAGCTAAAAACAAATTTTAGGGAAAATACCAACATAATCTTTTGGCACAAGCAACATTAGTGTGCATAAAATATTGATATAGAGTACTGATATAGTGGAATTTAGTAACATGAGGAATAATGTTAATTACATATGCTAATTTTAATCTTAGAAAATAAACTTTTCAAATTCTTTGAAAGATAAACAAAATTACAGTGATTCCTTCCAACTTTAGGAGAAAGATGATCCTCAGGCAAAACAAAAGTCCAACAACTAAAAGGAAAGACGTTCTAATTCATTTGCATAAGATAGCATTTCACTTACAAATATGGAGACAATAATGCCAAATAAAACTAATAAATCAACTTAGCATTATATCCTATAACCAACTCAGCCTTTTCTGAGAATATGAAATTATCTAATGAGCAAGGGTCTGTTGATGTGACACAGCATAGGTTAATGGGAAAATCTATGCAGTTTCTACAAACCTACACAATGGCATACATAAATGGACTCGGTGAAGCAGAACAAACAACATGTGTTTAAAACATTTTCTTTACATCAACAGGATCCTGGTTGCAATATATTAGAGGAATTCTCATGAAAGTCTTAGGGAAGGTAGAACCACGTCCCAGTAAGTAATACCAGTGTGAAAGTATAATCACTTAAGTGTAATCAACTAATCAGAACAAGGAGAAAGAAATAAAAGGAGCAGGAACCATCCCGTGCAGTGCTCAGATTTGCACCTAGTAATTGTCAGCCTAATGCTGCAAGGCCACAGAATGCATGAAAGGATTGAGAAGTAAGAATGAGTTTTAAAGATTACATATATCAAATATGCAACAAATGGTGGTTTACAAAATATTTTTGCTACCGTAGCCAGAGACTATAGTTAGGAACAAATCTAACCACCAAAAATTAGGCTTTAATGAGGTCAATGTTTACTTTGAAAAAAGACTGCTAAAAAAGGAAGTTAAGTCATAGGGTGTTCTTGGGTGGAGAAGAAAACAATCATAACAAAAAACCAGAAGGTTCTTTTTGTTTTATTTTGGTGTTTCCCATATGGGATGATCCTTAAATTCTTATAAACATTACATCATTTATTCTTAAAAAAAACCCTTGAGGCCATTAATAATTATTTCCATTTTTAAAATGAATAAACACTTTTTTTCAAGTGTACACAAAATAGTCACCAATGTAGCTCATAGTTTTGTCCCTAAAACAACTGATAACTGCTTGCAAAAGAAAATTTAGTTTCCTCCAAGTCTTATGGGGGAAATAAAGTACTCTTTTTTAAAGATTTGTTTGATTATTTTATATATATATTATATATTATATATTTATATAATTTTATATATGTATATACATTTATATGTCATATATATGTATTATGTATGTAAATGTACTCTGTAGCTGTCTTCAGACACCAGAAGAGGGCATCAGACCCCATTTTAGACAGTTGTGAGCCGCCATGTGGTTGCTGGGAACTGAACTCAGGACCTCTGGAAGAGCAGTCAGTGCTCTTAACTGCTGAGCCATCTCTCCAGCCCCAACAAACTACTCATAGGCTGCATGCCCAGCAGTAGATGGTCAAAACCAAACAAACTCATGGGCATCTTTGTGCCCATGTTCCTTGTCTCATTACGTTGTGTCAGGGCTTTTTCTTTTTTTTCTTTTCTTTATCTTTTCATCACTGATTTACTTACTTACTTATTTGTTTGTTTGTTTTATCCTACAGATATTTTGAGTGTACATCATGGCTTCTGCATTTCTATGGGATTCCTGAATACAAGAAGGAGTGGCTTTCTGTGTCTACATCTGTTTTTTGTGTTTTGGGAAGGGGTGGTCTTTTCTTTTGTTTCTTTGTTGCATCTTATTCTGATGTGTTAGTTTTTGTTTTATCTCATCATATTATATCTTATTTTATTATTATCCCTTGGAAGTCTGTTTGTTTTCTAATGAGAGACAGAAAAGGGGAGAGAAATATGGAGAAGGGGAGAAACTGAGAGGAGTACAGGAAGAAATAATAATCTGGGTATATTATGTGAGAAGAAAAGTCTTTTCTATGAAAGAAAAAAATCATTCACTGCAAAATAGACAACAAATCAGGTTATTTATTAATTATGTGAATAATGATACTTTAAAATAAATTCATAGTGACTGATAGAAATTTAAGAAGTAAAACCCATAGAAAAGTTGAAAAATAGTTGAATTATACAAAGTACATTCTCTAACCATATCTAATTTAACTAAAAATAGATAACATTATGCTAGCTGGAAAATCACCAAGTATTCAAGATTTGAACACTGTTTTCTGCATAACTTATTGGTGAAAGAAATTGTCACCAGAGAAATTGAGATGTGTCTATAAAAATATCTCTTTGAGTCAGCTAAATAAGTGCATAGAAAATAGTATTAAATGAGATATTAGAGAACAATAAAGACTCAAATGAAAAATATAAGACCTACATTAGGAACCTGTAACTGAATTTTGAAAGAAAGATACAATGTTGTTGAATAATCAATGGATACAAAGTTTTAGTCTTTGAAAACATCAATAAAATTATCAACTTTTATTCAGAATGAGAAATATGGAGAGAAGAAAGTACAAATATCAGAAATGAAAGCAGAATTTTCATTACAGCAACCAGAGATCTAAAAAGATAGCAAGAGTATTACAAGAGGAGGGAAAAAGGGAGGGAGGGAGAGAGGAAGGAAGAAAGGAAGGAAGGAAGGAAGGAAGGAAGGAAGGAAGGAAGGAAGGAAGGAAGGAAGGAAGACCCCAGCATAACTGGAATTCACAAGGATGGTGTCTTCCATAAACTGAGAACACTAATGGACTGCAAGTACCACCCTGAGTACATTAATGATGTGAACAAGTGGATCTGGGTAGAGTGATGTTAACAGTACATCCAAGGAATAAAAGAGAATCTGGTCTGCAGATCCCTTTGGATTCTATGGGGTTTAAAATTAGGAAAACAACCATCAATGACCAGAAAATGACAAAGTAGTAGAAATGTTCTATCAAATCAATAGATCATATAGTTGAGTTGAAGGAAACATCTACTTTTAAAGTTTCTAACTCTGTAGGCTTATTGAATAATGATCCATAATCAGTATGGGGAAATGGAGGTTAATTATGAAAGAACAGCTTTCTGGAAGCATGCTCACATGTCACAGGCAGTCTGCATTATATAACGCTCAAAGATTAATTTTCAGACTTAAAGAAGTACAACTTCTTCCATGCAAATAAATAAATCTTAAAGAAAAGTCCAAGTTCAAACAACTTTATCAATAAACTCTGCCAAACATACAGTCAAAATCAACTCTAAATTTCTTCTATAACAAAGAAGTTTCTCATTTTCCAATTTGAGGTTGGCAATTTTCTGCTATGAAAACTAGACAAATTATTAAACTAGAAGCAAGAATAATATTTCTCATCAGTATAGTTAGGAAAATTCTCAGCAAAATTGGCACATTGAATCCAAAACCATATTCTAAACAAATGAAATTTCTCTTTGAATAACAGATATAGACAACACCCAGAGGAAGCTCCATTCCCAGGCGCTCTGACACACCCAGGATCAGAGGTAAGCAGGAATAAACATCTGTCCCAACACTGGGAGTAACTGGGACCAGCTTAACCAGGCACATAGGAACTCCGACAGCCCAGTGACTCAGGTTCCTTCCAGTCTGTCTGGGTTAGTGTTCTGAGCAGACCTTGGGCACAAGC